>NW_009921313.1:4458-24417 GCF_000696875.1 Nestor notabilis | reverse complement strand
GACCTTAAAGACCATCTAGTTCCAACCCCCGCCCCATTGTACATTATTCAATAAATATACATTTTCTGTGCACTTGTACAGATACCCACTTTACATGCACACAAACACATGTATACACACTGATTAATTTCATAAGAGTCTTCTGTTTCCCAGTGAAGCCCTCTGGGAATTCTCTGATGTCTAACACGGCGAAATTCAAATCGCAGGCTACAGACAGTAGCAGGACGGCACTTTGTCCTCTCATACATGTCTACAAAATTTACGGGAACTCGGTATCATTTTAGACCAATTTGACAAATTTAAATTTCATATTATCATTTAAATTTCATATTATCATTAATTTGCCATCAGCCTGAAGTGGATTTACATGCTGGCCCTCAGCCAGATACAACCCCCAAATTTCTATGCGACAAGTCATCACAGAGGCTGTGTACATGGCAATATGTCACAGTTAACTGCAGATAGGCAGACAAATTTAAAATTTGTCAAAGGGATTAAATGCTACAGGGTTGGCAAACCAGCGAGGACATACAGTGACAAGCACAGAGTCAATGCTGCTGTCCCACAGACAGAATTTTCTTAGGAAAACACACAACAAAATTGATTTAATGAATAATTTTTATTTCCTGTGCAGGTCCTTACTTTATGCACAAGTCTGCTTGGAAAGCAAAGTAGGGAAAAGAATGGTTTATTTGTGAAAAATGAAATTTATCAATACCTAGGAAGTTTCAACTTTTTCTATGTTTTTTTCTCTGAAAAAAAATGCAAAAACTGCTTCAAGTCTTCAATTGTTCATTTAGCATGTGATGATTCTCACTAAACTTAAAAGTATATACTGCAGTTAAACAGCCGTATCTGCAAGCAATTACAAAATCATGAAAAGCATAAAGCAATTCCTTGTTTAAAATTCCTGAAGATTAACAGGTATGACTGACTGTCTTGGGTTTACATTGAGTTTAGTATCTAACCTGGTTTCAGTGAAATGCAGCCATCAATTACAGTAAGTTCCTATTCTCATCTTCAATCTCTCCAGGAAATCCCTAAACCCTATGGAGAAAGACAACTACAATTAAACAGAGATGCACAACACTGCCTTAGTCACGCTATGTCTGGATGCATTATAATGGCACAACTGAGGAAAGAGTCTTTTACTGGACACAAAGTGATGAGTATTACCACTTGAAACTACTTAGTCTAACACCTATATCCAGACAGAAAAGACAAGAAGCAAAGTCCAAGGCTACTGACCCTACCAAATCCACAAAAGAAGCAGAAAACATTACCTTGATTTTTATCATGAACTCTGTCTCTGAGGCAAGTGTTTAGCTATTCTCTCATGTGTGGAGCACACCACTAGTATAGCAATAAAACAGACTTCGACTTCTCCTAAGACAATGTCCTAAGTACAATAGGGTTTCTTTGCTAAACTGCTGCTTCTTTCAGGTCTGTCAATTCTTTTAATGGAGCTGAAACCTGCTGCTGTAGCTGTTGTACAAGACAGCTAGAAGGAAACAAACGGGATTCAAACTTGTCAGCAAAATCAAATCAAATCTGCTATATTTGTAAGTTGTTATTATAGTAGCTAGTAACTCGTACTAACATTCAAGTTTTATACTGTAAAGTCCTCCCAAAACCTTAGAGAAAGTATTAAAATATGGGGAAAACACAGAATAATAAATGGGGTTCATATCTGCATGATATTTTATTATAAATTTTGGCAGCATACTATTAATACACAGGTTTTCAAGCTCCACAATCCTGAAAGTGTTAGCTCATCATAAGGACTTTCATGAGAACTGTTAAAGCAAAGCATTGAGAAGGGGGAAGAAGTAGGATCCAATACTGTAATCCAGGCCTAAATGCATTACAATTAGCAAGTTACCTATCTATTTGCTTACAGAAAGCTATGTTACACTTATGTGTAAGAATGTTGTCTACTGACTACCAACAGGACTACCAATAGGACTGCTGAGTACAGAATAAATCAAGCTCAGTTTTCCAGAGGAAAACACAGAACTCCCAGCTCCACAGCACAGTTGGAGGGACTCATAAGTGAAATTCAGATTGACTGTAGAATAAGAGTGATGGAAGAGAACAGAAGTATTAAAATGGTAAAAACAGCAGTCTGCACACTTCAAGAATAGAGGGTCAAAAACTAAAGCTGGAATCTACAATTTGTTTTCTTCAAAGAAAAGTCCCCAAAACTGGAAATCCATCTCGAAAGGCAGCCACTGAACTATAAACAACCAGTTCCAATTACTCAAGTTGGAGCAGAAAGTATTACCAAAGATCTGCGAACTAATGTAATTTGCCCTAAGAAAGCAACAAATCCTTTTTGATCCCTGCCTCTCCCTCCTTTAAGACACAGGAATCATAACTACAAACCTATGGGCTTCCAGCATGCAAGAAAAGACATCTCAAGTACCGATTTAAGACTAGTTTTGCTTTAAAAGAGCATGAAAGGAACAAAACATGAATCCACTCCCATTTATACAAGCTGTTGCTGACCTTTTCTAATTCACAATCTTATCTTACTACAACTGTACAGGTTATCTGCAGAAATATCACAGATGTAAGACTATTGAATCGTTTACTTGTAAGACAAATATGTTGGTTTTCACTAAACAGATGGACTAAAACTGTATGGTTTATGAAGAAAGTATCACTTGAAACTTTTCTCATACTGCAGGTGATATCTTATACTCATTTTTCATGACAGAAGTTACCACAGAGTAAAATATCATACAGATACCTTCCTTCAAAAGACACTGACAGCATGTAAATATTTTAACAGCTCATTTCTTAAACCAGCAGGAGATATGCGAAAGGAAAGACAAACAATCATAGGTGGTTTTGTGTGGTCTGGTTTTTTTTGTTGTTGTTGTTTGTTGTTTTTTTTAAGAGAAACTGTTTCAATTAACAAATTATTAAGCATAAACTCTGAAACGTAGGAATATCAGAAGACAACGAAAAGTTCTGATAATTCCAGGATCTGTAGTTAAGTATTAATTAGAAAATAAAACACTGTAATGATCATGCAATACTGAAAGCTGTATACACAAACACGCAGAATCTGAACAAGTCAACACACATACAGGCAGACATGCAAATAACAAACTTCCATTTCAATATCTGCACACAGTAGTATTCAGAAAACTTTCAGCAGTGTCCTCCCCCCCATTTATATTGATATTTTTAACAGCCTGCCAATACCACTCTCTGCTTATTTAAAGACAACTTTCAGATTTCTAGGCTTTCCTGAGCAACCTGTTTTAAAAATAACACTTCTCTTGAAAACTCTGCAGCTACTTCTACCAAGAGTTACTAATGTGAGACCTTAAACTGGATCACAATTCAAACTACGCAGACAACACTTCACATCATTGAGTGCAATTCTACGTATTCAAACCCATCCATAGATTCCCCTGTATTTACTATAGTGGAGTGAATATACACATAACCATACCTTCTGTAGTTGGAAGGAGGTCTTTTCCTTCGCTCTTTGTTTCTGCCAGTTTCTCAGTTCTCAGTAATACTTCTGCAAAGCTTTCCAAAGAATTGTTCTGGTACGTGCCATAGCTGATTTCCGACTAGAAGTAAAATAAGATAACTGACACATGTGCACTACACCCTGCAGTTATATTTAGCTCACTTGCATGAAATGCAATTATCTACCTCAATTCCTGCATTTACTTTCCTTTCCACTAATTCCAGACTCTTTCCTACTACTGTACAAAATTCCACGTCACACAGATAATACAAAATCTGTATTTTTACTTAATTCTAAGATCTCAAAACAACCCCTAGCACTTCCGAATTCTGTAACAGAAACTTACTTCTGCAACATATGGATCAGCAATTAGAGACTCATAAAACGGATGACAGCCTTGTTTTTCCATGGTGGCATTTTCTCCAGGCCCACCTTCTAATACATCTCCAAATTCGTGGCCCTGAAAAAATAAATATATTTGAGCCTAGCTGCAGTAAAGCTCATTAAAAAGTCTGTAACTGCTGTTCAGAAGGGAAACAACTGTAAACGAAATATCATTTAATTCACTGGGGAGAAAGATAGGAGTCATCTTATATAAATCCATGCTGAATGAGGTCCAGTATTCTTAAAAAATGGAAAGAGAATCATGCTCAAAAGTAGTATCAGAAAATCTAGTATCATGAACATTATACAAAATGAACTGAAATAGAGAAGGTAGAAAAGAGAAACTGAAAAGGAACAGCTTTGAATATAAACTGACAGTGTTTAAAGAGTGGGCTTCACTGTGCTTTCTTCCCCAAAGTTCTGAAGTTCTGCCAAATTTCAACTATGCCTTCTCACACTATCCTAAGAAAGAAGGTGAAAGCAGATGAGAAAACAAGAAAAGGAAACAGCTTTAGATCCCTTCTTTCACAGGGATTTGCTAGGAAACAACCTCATGATGTGTCAAGTTCATTTACTGATTTGACGTCTTCGATTATCACATACCTACAAAGCAGCCTAGCTTTTATACCCATGTATCAGTGAATGTGTAAACATCTGGAGACACATCAGCAATCCCTTACATGTAACGGTCGAAGGTAAGTTAATGATCTCTTCCACCACTGTCCATCACTGACAGCATGCAGCATGGCTTTTGTAGTCATAGTTGTGTTAGACAACACCTTCATGGTTTTTGATGTCGTCCAGTACAACAAATCAGCAGACTGGCTAGAGGAGACGTTGGTTTCATCCTGTGAGCATATCCAACACACAAGGGCAAGTTTTAGGCTCATGCTTTAATTAGGCTGATGACCTAAAGCCAAATGCATTAGAGTTCAGATACTGTTAATGCTCACTGATTTAAGCAGCAGCTGCCATAAAAACAAACAAAAGACAAGTTAAAACTGATTTAGGAGTTTCAATCCAAAGCAAGTATCATGATCCACAGACCATTTTGCCCCTTATTCAGTTGTAATCTCTTGTTTCCAGAGACACCAGCTGGTTTTAATTGCAAAGTTTGTAATTGTAATGTTTTACATAATTGTTGAATGCTTCTGTTAAAATAATGATCTCTCTACAAACGAGGAGATTGAGCATGCTAAAATTAACCTTCAATAATTCAAGAAAGCTGATAGCAGAGACAAGCTTGTATTTGTACAGAGGTAGCATTAATTAAATTGAATTCTCTGCAGGGGAAATGGTGAGGAGATGTAAACATTTGTCTCTAGACAAAGTTAAAAAGTATCACCAAGATTTGAAATTCTGCAGTTGGCACTTACAACTTACCAAATACAGCAAACCTAAACGGCTGCAATACATGCACATACACATCTACACATTATCCTGCAAAGCATGTTCATCCAGCCTCAGAAAACTCACACATAAGTCAATTCTTAAAACTACGTTCCACAAATGGAGCTTTCTGCACAAGCTTTTCCTCATGTAGAGCATTTAAATAATACCCAGAACATCCACATTCATTGATCTGTGCTAGTCCAGCCCTGAAAGGTTTGTGCTAATTGCACACTTTCCAAAGCTCACACATCAGACTCCATACAGCAAACTTCAACAGCTTTCAACAGCTTTATATCCAGTGTTTTTCCCCAAACCCCCTATTATTCAATTCCCCATACACTGAAGTGTATTGAAGTAGAAAAATTCTACCTGTATAACTGACTGTGAGGTCTCAGTTTACAACTTATTCATGACAAAGTTTCAGACATCAGAGCAAAAAGATGCCATGTTACACTGAAGTGAATTACATCCCACGGTAACCTCAGTGACAAAACACATTAACATCAATAATGCAGAATTTCACTGTAGACAAACATATTTTTAGTACTTTTTACTGCAGTATGCAGTAAATCACTGCCTTAAGCTGACCACTGAAGTAGCAGGTCCATCTTAAGTGCTTCTTTCCATTAAGGCTTCAATATTTTCTTCAATCTTTTCTGATATTATATTCTGTATTTCAAAGATACCCACCAATGATCTCACCGGTTAAACTGGAAATTTCAACTCTTACTTCATCAAATGAAGAAAGAACAGGCTAGATTTTTTTTACTCTGAAAAGTTAAAAAGCAAGAGAAAATTCAAGGTCTAGTGGCTTGGGGAGAATTTCTTATTTGCGTATTTTTTAAATAAATTACTCTTGGTACTTAGTACAAAAGCTTTTTGTAATTTACTCTAAATGTTAGTTACAGAATCCTAATTTCTCTCTTTGCCTTTGTTTTCAAATAGATACTGCAGGACACCTAAGTGATTCCTCATGGGGAAAAAAACAACCCAAACCAAACCAGAACCAGGGAAGAAAAAAAGAAAAAAATCCCCCGGCCCAAGTTCTCAACTGCATTTGAACAAAACACACTTTTTAAAAAAATAAAACTCCCTCAGGAGTGTGAAAACTAACAGACTAACTTGTATGCTGGTGCATATGCTTCTATAGCTCCACCGCTATCAGATAAACTCTATTGATTTTCTTCTAAAAGGAATTTCAACTCTTTACAAGTAATTACAGTCTTTTCTGCACAAATAAGAATTCTGTTTTCTGAAAAGCCATTCCTCTGTGTACCCAGAACACCACTTTCAGGCTGTAACTTTTTGCTCTTCTGAATCAATCTCTTAAAATAAATGATTTCTTAAAGACTGTTGAAAATGCCATCTTAAGAAGACAAACTTCAATTGCATCCTTTAGTTGTGTCTTCAGGAGGAGCTTATAGTTTGGGGGTTTTGAGTGGTGTCTGAGGGAAATTATTTTCTTATTTCTTCCTGATATCCTTTATAAAAGTAAGCATTTCTGATTAAAAAACAGTAATAGCAACAAATTTGTATGAATCTAAATTGGTGTGAAAAGTCAGCCAACAAATTCTGAATTATCAAGATACTCTGAAATAACAGCAAAAATATTTATAGGTATATACACCTATACTTATATGCATATATATATCATTCTAAACAGTCTAATGCAAAGACAAAGCCAACTATTTTTTAGAAAAGCCACATAAGAAAGACTAATAAACACCTACAATGTAGACTACCTATAGCAAGTCAGAGGGGCAGGGAAGAGGCTGGGGGGGGGGGGGGCGGGGGGGGGAGGGTGAGAGCTATCTTTAATGGCAATTAGTCAAGATGCCAGGATTAAAACAAGCAAAAAGCATTCAGTGACTAAATTCTTGGCTATGTTTCCTCCCGTGCCACTGCAAGAAATGAAGGAAGCTATAAAACCCTATTAAAACCCTATTAAGTCAAGACACAGAATTAACAAATATACAGAATTCACTGCATAGTTTAACAGCCTGAAATATGACATGCCTAGAACAAGTATTAAAAACAGAAAGAAAAAAACTTCAATGCAGCAACATACGAACTTGCCAGATCAACCATCTGCTTACTTCCAATTCTGAACAGACAACCACAACTACAGGGAAAGAATTAAAGAATAAAAAAAAACACAAAACCACAACAGATATATTAAGAGAAATTTCTGAATGTGAATTCCCCAGAATAATGAAAAGTGCTTCAGATATCCAAACTGAATCAATAATTAAGTTAATTAGTGAGTTTGCTCAACTCTGATAAACCCATAAGTTTCTGAATAAGTTTCTGAATCATTTACATGCACGTCTAATTGTTCCGTCACAATATACAGTCAATAGTACTGCAGCATATGAAGTGATGCATGACAAATTTGTTACATACATTAAAATACTGTAAACATCAGCATCCGCACCCACATCAGGGGATTCCACAATTCTATTAACATATACTTAATACTATTCCCAAGAGATTCATTTACCAATTTCCAGGAAATATAAAAGCATTTGTGCCAGTGAAACAGACCTTCATTCTAGCAAATACATAAAGTGTTCAACTCTCTTCCTCTGAATACTTTTTACAGTGCTATTTTACTTTTTCTGCCCATTTATATATATATATATGCAAATATGTATATTTATGTTTACATATGCATCTATGTATACCAAGTACGCACATATGCCTACAGATACGTAAAACACACGCACAAAATATAGACCTATACACTACGGTTATCTGTTCCCCTTCCAATAACATGATGAGGAGGTACTGTTTTTTAAGCCACAGGGTGTTAAATATACTAAAGAAAGAGACTAGAACGTTCCATCTACAGCTGTCATTGGTAAAATATTCCCTAAAGGTATAATCACATTAAAGAAGCCGCAACCCAGATACTTCCTGAAAAAGCCAGACCACACAACATGAACCACCTTTTTTCTTTCTTTCCATATTCTTTCCTGTATTTCTTTACAATTTCTGCCCTCCTCCCCACCCCTCCGAGATCTGTTTACCATCTACAGAAAAACTTAATTAAACAGAAAACAGAGAAAACAGTAAGTAAAACTTTCAATTTTCCATTCTGAAGAGGATGAAAAGGTATTTCTTTTATAAATAGGTAATTACATCTTCTTTAAAGAGAGACATGTACATGCAATCGAAAATGTACAAACTTAAAATAACAACCAGGAAAAGCAGAAAGAATGGTAGACCTTTTTTCCTGCTGCCCTGCCTTTATTTCTCACAAAACACTCAATGTTCCTTCTGATCTTATACATGAAAATAGTTTCACATGCAATATATGAAAGTTATAAACTAGCAGTATAAGCTTCAGGATGCAGAAAGCAAAGGGGAAAAAAAATCAGTTTACTTCAAGTCATTTTTTACTTAAATATGTAGCTCAGGTTTATTTTTGAATAGGCTGTTTTGCAATTGGGGCAGACCAAAAATAAAACCAACATCAGTGTATAACATCATGTTAAGTTCTGTTGCACTTTCCTCTTCCTCTATCGCTGGGTTTATTTTTTTTTCTATGGTGCTAACATTGACTGTGCAGGAAAACACAATGAAAAATCAGAATGGACTATAAATACATAAGCAAAACCTTGAACTTAAAACAATCTAATAAGAACAGAAATTAGTAGATGTCTTTGAAGCTGTGCATTTTATCTGGTATTTTAAATGTTGCTAAAAACTCAAATTCAGCTCTTTAGCATAATGCAGAACAAAATATTTATTACTTTAAAAAACTCTCTTTAAACCTTACCTCTTTATCCTTACTGATCAATGAGGAAGGTCCTGAAATATTTACATTCTCACCTCCTTCTGAAGGAAAAAACTGGTAATTCACAGCCTGATAAAGAATCTATAAATACAAAATAAATATAATCTTTTACCAGTCAAATAATCAAATGTAAGAATTATGACTGATGTCACAAGGAACCAAAAAATTCAGATGTAAACGTTTCCACGATAGAAAAACAAAGTTGTAGGGGACAACAGGGAAAACACATCGGTATCTCTGACATTCTCTCACTGTGATAGTCCCTAGATAAAATCACCTTCCCTTCTCCATGGACTTGTGAAATACTTTTTTTACACAATGTATTATTTTTTTTTTTTTTTATTATTATATGCACGCTGCTTTACTATGTAGGCTAAAGAACTTACATGAAAAACATCCTTCATCTGAACTGTGCCTCTCAGGTGTTGGGCAACTCCACAGAGGCAAATATTACACAAGATAGTAGATCTGTAAACAGAATTTCCACATGCCATAGAACTGATGACAGTCAAAACAACTTAAGACATTTAATATCATCTGCTCAGCCTGACCATCTGATATAGATTTTTTTGCATTTATCTATCTACATACAAAGACAGAGCATATAGGACCATTAATGAACAGATCTGAAAAGCTTGGACAGAACATAAAGGAGCATTAATGAACAGATTTGAAAAGCTTATACTTAGTTTATGGAGAAGGTAACTGCAGAAGAAACTGAATAAATATGCTCTGACAGAAATCATTACATGGGTTTGGCTTCCTGGGGAAAATAGCAAATTAATAATCACTGCTCTTTTTCTACAAATAACACTGCACTAACAACGAAACCTGAGCAACAAATTCAGTCGTAAGTTTTATGAATGGGGAAAAGAGATAATCTTTTCCCTTGGAGAAGTGGGATACAAGAGGTAATAACCTGTGGCTGAGTAGCTGCTCTGAGTTAAACTGACAGGACATGAAGCCTTCAGAAGGAATGAGACAGCAATATAGAAGCAGTGAGCTGACAGAAAGTCTAACAAATTTTGGTTTATCCAGTGCCAAAAGTCTGTCTGATTCAAATTCTAATTCTAAATATAGGCACTTACGGAAGGAAACAAGTCTGTATTTCTATACTGTACAGGTATCAATTCTACAAAGACTCCACTCACATTTAAGCTCATAGTTGTACGTCTCTCTCTCAAATTTGAGTGCTTTCACGATGGAAAAAAACCAAACAGTAAATAGCTCGCAGGAGCTAGACTTTATTTCAAATCCTTTATAACATTTTATTTTGATGTTACCCTGTTACTGAAGCAACACAGACTGTCTCCATATGTTCCCTGTATTTTTCATACACGTTGCAACACAAGCAATTTTGTAAAGAAAAAGGCTACGCATTTGCTGCTGCCTTACATAGTGTATGTACTGTAGCTACGGCTCCCTTCTCACCCATTCTTCAAACACACGGAATGTAAACCCTCTAAGATGTTTTTACTACACGAAGATAAATCCATGAACATTGTGAACTCTTAGACAACTAAAACAATTAAGTACTCTTAAACAAGTAATAGTACGTAGGCCAAACCACAATTACACTGAACACAAATTTAACATTTTGACAAACTAAATTACTGCACTGCAGTTTCAAATAAAACTTTTGAAAACGTTTGCTATGACGTCTTGCCACAACTTGTATTTAAATGCCACAATATATATAATATGATCAGTTGAACACCTAAGATGTGATTCTATTCAGATGTGGGTAAAGATGTCCCAGACAAAGCCTGTTGTACTTGTTAAAACCATTACATGGTTGAAATCAGTGAGAAAATAATTGTATATTGGGTAGAAATCATTCAAATGTAAGAATAAACATTTTATAGACATTTATGTGGGCATGTAATGAAGTTGAATTACAAGACGTAAACACCTGGAAAACACTGAAAATATTCTTTAACTGCATTTGCAAATAAAATGTTTAAACTGGGAAATAAATTAAGAAATTAAAAGAACTAAAGATAGATAACATAACTGCACTTCTACTTGAGAAGCAAACTCATCATATAAAAATACTTAAAAGATACCTTCTCATTTGTTGAAATATAAGAGTGAAACTATAAAAAGAAATTAGAACAAACATGAACTTGTTGTGGGTAGGAACTTAAGGGAACAAACTTCAAAATGAGCACAACTCCCCTTTACTTTGGTAAGCACTGAACTTGCATGAAACAAGTTTCAGAAAACACCTACCTGGGTTTGCAATGAACTGCTCACTCCCAGCAATGCCTCTATGGCACTTGGGGGACAGTGTGTCAGAGCAAAAGCCATGAGTTCCTGACGCATACCCAAATCATGGTAGCCTTCTGATTGCCCAAGCTGACTGCAAACTTCCCAGCTCTTAGAATAACCTGCAAGGGAACAAAAATGTACTTCTGAGGCTGGTAAGCTGCACAAGTGATAGGAGGATGCTGCATAATTCTTACTGGATGAAATACAGCAGGGCATGCGGCATTCTTGACAACACTTAACATCCCCAGAGAAAGGAACCATAGAGGCTCCATGAAACAGACGTAGCCCAACTTTAGACTGACCAAATGAATGAAAGATTTATTATTACCATAGTGTAGATATCAGTACAATAGGCATCTGTAAGCCTACACACTATATTTTTATTTATCATATCATTTTCTATTGCAGTAAGAAAAGCATAATTTACTTCAGAGCATGATACTGAACACCTTACAGGAGTGGCTGAAAAAAGGAAGTAAAATATATCACTTGATATATTAAAAGAATCTCAATCTCAGGTTGCTGCCACTCAATCTCAAGGCAGAAAAAAGACCCAAAGAAACAAATACGATATTCCTTAGTATCTTGACATATATATGTCACACATCTTCACTCACACCCTCATGTGCACAAATCATGTAAATAATTTAGCAAAGATATTTTAAGAGTTTTGACAGAAAGAATTCTAAAAGACCTTTTTTTTACAGTCATATATTTTTACCTCTTTGAGAGGGGTACAGCATAGAAAGAATGAGAAATTGTGGTTCCCAGGGGCATCTTATTATATACAGTATTTGCTGTATGCATCTCCATTCCATAGAGATGTCAATTGACTTCCACGAACAAAACGTAATTGATTTTTGAATGAAACGGACCACTCTGAAGTCCCATACATCACAGTAAGCCAAGAGGCAGAACTCAGATTTCCACCATCATCACCCCATGCAACCCCCATTTATTTCCCTTCACCTGCAGCCATGAGCTCCTGGCAATGCATACTAGCTGCTTTGTAGTCCTGGAAACTGAGAGCTTGTTCCACTAAAAGGATTAAAACTTGACCTTTTCTCTCCATCTGATCATCTCCTGTAAGAAGGAGAAAAAAAAAAACAACAACAAAAAAACTCAACATTTTTATTAGTTAATTGAAATTAATGATCAACTTGAGCTTGCTACTTCATTTCTTAAGAAAATCATATGGCAAAAAAAAAGTAAAAATAAAATTATCCGCTTTTTCCTGAAGGAAACAGTAAAAAGTTAGTATTTAAAAGAACACTGCCATCATAGCTGGTTAAGAAAAAAAATAAAAATACACAGCATGTCATGTCTAGGTTGAAAAACAAAATTTGAAAACTGAATTTGTATGATGGCCATGACATAGATTGAAACTGGTATTTAAGGTAAGTGACATATAAAACAAAATCCTGACATTGAAAACAACTTCTGTGAAGTGCAATAGAAGGATTTTGATTTTTTTTTTTCTTACAGTATACAAAGCCACAGTTTAAACTCCCATTTCACAGAGCCAAATTATTTGTGACACGTGGAAGACACAGGTATTTAAAAATCCCTACTCTCATAAATCGAGTGTGTAGAACTGAAACTGTTTTTTTCACACCATACACGCATCTCGGTCACATCATCTTCTTGACAATGCTTCCTCCCCCCATTATGAGTCAAAAGTAACACTTCAGATACTATTGCTCTCTTCCGACTAAAGTTTTAAGGAAGAATCTTTGCACAAAATTGTTTTGACCTTAATTTTAATGCATCGGCATTCACAGATGAAAATCTAACCAGACAACCAACTCATCTTTTCAAAACCAGTTACAGTCAATAGAAATAACACCTATACCTGTCACACTTCACCAATTTTTTTATTTTTCTTTTTTTTTTTTAAAGCTCTTTCCAACTTAGAGTGAACACAAGAGAATGAAAGCTATTTACTTTACTGACACCAGCTGGTCCAGTCTTGTTCTCAAACTAGTGTGCATGTCCATGCATTGTATGAGAAGGTGACTAAATATATAATCTCACACTATTCATTTTAATATTGTAAAGAAGGATGGCAAGTAGCTAATAAAAATGAGTGGATTTTTCAGTGCAAGCTTCCTACTCATGTTTCTCCCCTATTATTAAAAGCAATTTTACTCAGTCACTGCTGCTGCAGTTATTTGAAAAGGGCACTGGTTTATGAAACTGTATTACTACAACTTGTGAAATGCAAGTATTTTGTAAGGTTAAACAGATCCATTTCCAAAAGCCATTTAAAGAGTACATGTACTTAAATTGAATAGCTGTTATTTTTAACTCTATTTTGGAGGTCCATCACCACAGGCGAAGCAAATTCTGTTTTAAAGCTTTCTCAAAAGAAAGAACGTAGCAGTTGCACTAGAATGACATTCAGGGAAGTTACCCTAATTACTGAACTCAATCAAGATTCCCCTAATCCCAGCACATCATGACTAACTCAGCTGGGAGAACAGGTTGGCTTTCCATCATTTTATCTTTTGGCCTCTTGCTTGATATACTGCCAACACACAAATTAACCACATTCAGGGCTCTTCTGTTGCAAGATTTTGCCCTCTGGAACCTAGGAACTTCTCATTCGGGCAAAAGCAATTACAGATGACAAAGAGGTGTTTCTATCTAGACAAGCTAAATGCGAGCTGTCATTTCTATAAGCAAGAGATCTGTACTTGCCACTCACCTTCGGATGCCCGCTTCACCCTGACAGCTTTACTTCTCAAAGAGAGAGCTGACTATGTATCAGACACAAATAAAAGGTATGAGAAATAACCAAACTACTGCCCTTCAGATTTCAGCTTAGGCAAAATAATCACTGCTGTTTATTACTACTTAAAGATCAGTGGGATTGGAGGAAAGAGAGGAGGAACACTTGAAGCAAGGAATGGTTTTCCTCTTAACTATGCTTGAGCAGTCATACGCTGACTAGTCCCCCATCCCCAATGTTTTTGCGCTAATTAGTTTTGATGCAGTTGGATACATCTCTGCATGTTTTACAAAAGCACAAACATAAAATACAAGGATTGCCTTCCTTCCAGTCCGTGGCTACACTTGCTCATCTCATCTCCACTGTTCACTCATTTAAACTTCCAATTCTTGACACATGCTGTTAGGCCACAGAAAAACTGTCACCTCTGACATGATTAGTGAATCCTCTGCAACACAGAGCCCAACCCTTTCTTCACGTGGTTTTCATTGCCTCAACAGTGCAGTCACTTAAAATGCTACCTACTGCAGTTTTGAGGCATGGTCTTGTTCTTCCATTCAAATACAAAAACATTCACTGCTTCAGCTTTGTGATGCCTCATCTGAAGATATTTTTAATAATAAAGTCTTAGAAAAGTGAGAGGTTTCAATTCTGAATTGTTCCTTTTACCATTCTCACAGACATCCAAGATTTAAAACCAAGAAAGGTTCAATGAGAAAAACTATTAAAATGGTGATATTATATTACACAGTAATTCTGCATTAACCCTTAATGTTAATGTCTGTTACCCATGCTCAAACAAATCAAGTTCAGAAACTGGAAAGGATGTCTTTGTCTCCCTTTTATTATCAAAGTTCCTTTGGACTACTGTCTCCTTACGTATTAAGGAAAATGCATTTATATTCAAAGGCTTATTCAACCCCTAAAGTTCTTTCTGCATCTTTTTGTTATGATGCTTTGAGACAAGCAGATATGGTATCTTCCCAAGCGACAAGCTGAGAGGAAATGGCCCCAGGTTGAACCACGGGAGGCTGACAAAAATTCTACATTGACTGGGTTGTCAAACACTGGAAGAGGCTGCCCAGGGAAGGGCCTGAGGCACCACCCCTGAAGGTATTTAAAAGATGTGTAGATGTGATACTTAGGGACACAGTTTAGTGGTGGATGTGGCAGTGCTACTGGGTTAATGGTTGGACTCGGTGATCCTAAAGGTCTTTTCCAATGATTCTATTACAAATGATAAGAGGAAAAATATGGAATCTCAAAAATAATAGAAAATCATTTTTTCTTAAGAAAAAAAAGCCTATTTTCTTAAGAAATAAAAGAAATACTTCTGAAAGTCTGGATCCAATTTGGGTCATATAAAGAAAAAAAAAATCTTATTGAAACATTTTGGGTAAGATACATTCTATTTGTGAGTGGATGAAACATTATCATGAGTGAAACCATGTCATAAAAACTTAAAAGCCAAATGGTATCAAAATTGTATGTGTACTCTAGAAATTCTACATCACCTGCATTTAAAAGATCAGAAACCATCTGTATGGTTACTTCTCAATGCATTAAGAAAGAATGTCAGTGTTGAGGAAAGTGGATTTCAAAAAAAACCTTGATTTAGGAATGTGAGCAAATCTTAAAGTTCCTAGAATTAGCTTAGAGATATTAAAATTGACTAAATCACCACAGAAAGTTGAGAGAAAAGACAATAACGAACATAAGACATTTCTAGAGAGTTTGCCTCAAAAAACGAAGAGCAATGTTCATTAGATCTTTTTGATAGACAGTAATGGTACAGAAGATGATTTTAATTTCTGATACATAAGCATTTTTTTAACTTTTTTGCTCCTCTATTTTGTAAGCAATTGCACAAAGTGAATTCTTTCACGCCCTTCTTAACTGAGATTGTGGATTAAGTGAGAATCATGAGATGTACAACAGCTCCAGCTCCCTGAGCAGCTGCAGATTTTCTGGCTGTCATACTGAGTACATTCTCCCTCACGCACTTTGCCCATCTGTGAAATTGAGATAACACTTGTGTGCTTCCTTTACAGAGGTAGTGACATGAGGTTTAAGTAGAGTTTACTGTCATTAATGAAATACTTTAAAGCAATTAAAAAGGTAGCTGATATATCATTACCTAAGCAGTATTTTAGCTTTGGTAAGTATGAATGTAAATTCTATTACTCAATTTCAGTGCTCCACTCTAAACAAACGGTACTCAGAGAACACAGCTCCAGAAGCTCCTTCAGGATGGCCATGTGCACTCTACCCTTGTATGCACAGCAAATGGATTCTCTTAGAAATTAAACTAAAATATGTATGTTCATAGTATTTTATAGGCTATATAGCATATACTATATACTTCATATATTCACATGTATAAAATGTATAATAGATGTAGCAAGCACATCACAATCACTAATGAGCAGCACTTTATCTAAATCTTCATTAAGCAAGTCCATAAAGTTCAATCCCTAGATTCTTTTTCAATATTCAGACTCATCCCAATATATCTCTATAAAATCATTCCCTTTCACCATAAGCTATTAGAAATCAAGTTACCCTTTCCCAGTAGTTTTAAACCTGCTAATAAAGACTAACTGTGCTAAAACTGCAAAGAATGTTTTTCTTTTCTAACGTTCGGTTTAAAATTAAATACACTCATTCACAAATCTTAACACTTAAGTGAGCCACCCTTTTGGCTGCAAACTAATTTGTGGAATAATATTAGTTTTTGTTATAATTCTTATGGCTAAAATAGGTCCTAAATAACTCTTCATCACACTAAAACGTAACTGTAACTCAGTAACTTAAATTGTAAGTTGACAAATACAGAAATACCATTTCTGTGTATTTTGCTTTAATTTTATTTTGGTTTATACCTACTATTAAAATTTACAAGACTCTTCATTTACAGACTACGATTAAGGTTATGTCAGCATTCCACTTAAAATCTATTTTTAAAGGTACTATTAACCTAGCTATTAAAATCATAGGCAACTCTAAATTCAGTGTAAGGTTACCTGTGGGAGACAATGGAAACTATTTGATTATTGCCAAAGAGAAGTAACTGCTTGGCTGGAGAAGAAAGAGTTAAAGAAGAAACAAAGTACAATCAAGCAAAGCAACCCAGCTGGCTGAGGAGGAGAGAGCATAAAGATAAGAGACTGGCAATTCTGGGACTGGTTGTGAGAAAGTGAGCAGTGTTAAAAAACAGACTATAAGTCAGGAACTAGACATGACAGGCTACAAATAGAATGGTATAAAAAGTTAGAGCAGCAGGCAATAAAGTGATTCACTGCATGAAGATGCTCTGGGTCCGTGCCTTCATCCCCTCAGTTACCTATTCCACCACTCACTGGAAGTACATACAGCAGTAACTTAAGACTACAAAAGTAAGACTCTAGTGACTTTCTTCTATTTATTGGGAAAATATTGCATTTGCATGCATGACTTAAAATAGCAATGACAATCATGTTTCCTCTGTATGCTTCTGGATACTCTTCTGGATGGGAATGGCAGACACAAAAAAAAAACCAAACCCTGCAGCAATAGTGGTACGCTGTTTATAGCTTTCAGGTCCAGAAAAATGAAAAGAGATTAAAGAAATACTGAGTTTCTTAAAATGAAAGAAACCTGTTTTCCATAGCCTATCTCCTACAACAAATAAGTTTAGATAAAAATCACAACTATGGCATTCTCATACTGTATCCATATCTTGCTTATAAATGAATATCCTGCACACAAAATAGCACTTCTGTATAAGCAATATGACTAGTCATCCCTCAGTGATACTAAAATGGTTTTAATCACAAAAGGTTAGAACTACTTTTTTTTTTTTTAAAAAAAGAGGAAAGAAACAAACAAAAAACCCAACCACATACTCCCCAAAAGAAAAAAGTTTGCTTGCTGTTTTTGCTTCTCAGATAAATGTTATTCTAAAATCAAAGATAACTTTGAAAGTCACCAAGTTATTTATTTCACATAAGAGACAAGAAAGTGTCAAAGTAGTGTATTTCTTATCAAAATTCATTCTTGAAATATACTTTTACTATTACAATTCCATACTTGCCACAGAACAACCATTAGCATTATTCCCAAGGTTAACTATTAAAGTCAGAGAGCCCAACACTCCTAGAATAAATATACAATTTGTAGCACAAGAAGACGTTTTTAGCTCATTGACCTGCTTAAAAATTAATCACCTCACACATTCATCTTCCGTTTTTCTCCAGGCCAATACCCACACAAAAGAGAAAAAAATCAGGAGGCCATTTCATCATCTGGCTTTAAATCTCTCTCCTTTCAGTGGTGTCTCAGTAAGTGCCATTATGGTTATATACTAGCACACAGGCATTACCGTATCAAAGAGCTCTATATGAATCCCTAAAGTTCTCTGCCTCATATACATTGTCCCTCATATCCTTAAGTCTCTGGAGATAGGAACCACGAGTTTGTTCCTTGTTCAAAGATACATGCCATTGCACTTTAGATGCCAATCTACAACTACGGAACTAGGATAACAGTATTGGACAAAATACTTGGTGTTTCTAAGATTCTCAGAATCACTGCGGATATCGCTTTTTCCTTTCTCAAAGAGAATAATTGAGATTCAAAAAGAAGGCAAAACAAAAATCAGTAGCATTAGTCTGAAGAACCCAGAATATTAAGAAGAAAAACTGACAGATTCTAACTTGATGTGGGAGAAAGCATAGAGGAGAGGGAAAGAGCAGTACAGCAATCTTGTCTTAAGAATCAATATGAGGATTTTTTTTTCAAAAGTCTTGCAAACAAACGAACAAAAACCCCTCACAAATTAACAAATAGAGAAAGGAATTAGTCAGGCATGCACCAGTGACAAAGCTGGAATGCACTGATTTTATATATCATGCTGCATGAAGTATGAATTTCTAAATTCTATTCCTACATTATATAAATACGGCAGTACTGCATTTGCAGTTGCATTGATGAAATGTTTTTCAAAAATCAGAAGACTTGACAGACACTGTAGGTAGGCTATCAAAATAAAAACCAAAAAAAACCAAACCCCACCAAATCTCCCCCCCCAAAAAAAAAAAAAAACCCTAACAAAACTCCTCCCAAATCCCTAATAACCTTAGGAGTCAATCCTTGAAGATGTTCAGCTGCTCAAATGAATACTCAAGCTAATGCATTTTTTTTAGCGCATAAAGGAGATACAGGAAGCATAGACAAAAGTCTTAGCAGCTGAAGTTTATGCATTACAGACTACTTTTTCCCCTCTTACTTAAGTGACTGCTCTTCCAGATGACTTTTAATGATGACAGAATCACAGAATCATAGAATAGCTTCGGTTGGAAGAGACCTTCAAAGGTCACCTAGTTCATGTGATATCCTTGAACACACATTCTAATGATCAACTCAAATGTTCTAAAGCATAACTCAAATGCATGTTGCATTACAATTCATGCTTATTAACACAGCTTACCTGCAACCCTTAGCAAATTTGCAAGTCCCAGGAGCTTAGCGGACTGTTTATAATTTGTTGACATCTGAGCAAGGCAGTCCTTGATGAGAGTAAGTCGATCCGAACATAAACGCACTGTTGAAAGAAGAACTGGTGTTAGGGACTGTATAAATGACACACAGTACTGTATTTCTGGTTTAACAACGTAGGCACAGAAAGCGTGTAAGGGTATACAAGAATGCAAACACAATCTGAAAACTAGCTCAAAGTTACTTGCAAGCAGATCCTCAATTATTCGTATGAACCAAAAGTTAAATAACACTACAATGGAAGGGAGGGAGGGAAAAGAGGGAGGAAGAGAGGAAGAGAGGGAAGATAGGGAAGAGAGGGAGGGAGGAAGAGAGGGAAGGGGGGGGGTGGGGGGATGAGAGGGAGGAGAGGGATGG
>NW_009921313.1:0-4312 GCF_000696875.1 Nestor notabilis | reverse complement strand
GAGGGAGGGAGGAAGAGAGGGAGGGAGGAAGAGAGGGAAGAGAGGGAAAAGAGGGAGGGAAGGAGGAGAGGGAGGAAGAGAAGAGAGGGAGAAAGAGAAGAGAGGGAGGAAGAGAGGGAAGAGAGGGGAGGGAGGGAGGAAGGAGGGAAGGAAGGAAGGACGGAGGGAAAGAAGGAGGGAGAGAGGGAAGGAAGGAAGGAAGGAAGCAAGCAAGCAGAGACTAACCTGAACAAAAACTTGTTTCAGGTTTTTAGACTCAATGTTTTTACATTTATATGACTAACCATATTATTTTCTATGATTTTTTTGTTATTTTTGCAACAGTCTTAGAAAGACTGCTGAAACAGACACTAAGTTTCATTCAGAATGTTGTAAATAACTAGTATTTCATGCTACATTTGATTTTAGGGTGGACAGGATACATCAAAAAGACTGAAAGAACTGTTACAGGCAAAATCTTCAGGCTGTTTTAATTCACCAAGAATTAAACAATTACTTTAATTGTGTAATTTAATAGCATGAACCGATTCCAGAGCTTTTTTTAGCTAGTTAGTGGGTGGCTAACTTCAGGCTGCTGCTTTAAAAAGGTACCGTTATCATGCAAGTTCTCGGAACACAGAGGAACAGCATGCAGATCTTCCACTTAACACTCAGCAAGACATTAATGTTTGCATAGGGGATGAACTCTGCATCAGCATACTGGGCTTAAAACATGGTATTAGGCCTCCCAATAAGAGAGAAGAAGCAATCACATAATGAAAACTCTATTAATAAATTCTGGAACGTAAATTAGATTAAAACTAATTAAGAATAGAGGAGCAGGGAAAGGTTACACTTTTACTTTCATACTCAATATTATATCTCACGCATATTAGTATACAGCAGCAAAATGTTTTCATTCACTGATTGTATAAGCAAGATTTTTTTTAAGTATCCAACATAACAAAAAGTAATCTGAAGTAATATGGTGGGTCAAACACTTTCAGTAAAGATGGACTCTTCTTCAACTCTTATGTTAATAAGGAGTCTCCAAAACAGACTTTATTAAAATACGTCATAGTAATAATTAACCTTAACTCCTGAGTTTGCTACAAACAGAAGGGGGAAGGAAGCTCTACAGAAAACTAAACATAAAAGTGCAAATCTGTTTACTGCTAAATCTTACTGTGAGAATAACTGATCCTTAATGCTATTTTAACGACATTCTACCAAAGTAACTGACCATTTGAAGGCTTTGCTTAAAACTTTAAAACAGAATGTTAATCTTACTAGATTAATGTGATTTACATAAAAGATACTGAAGAAAGGATAACTCAGGATCATCAACGAACTTACAGGTATGATTACACATATTCTAATTAATCTAGATCAGCTGTATTACACATACTGTTAATGCACTATTATGTTGCCACTTTTTTAAAATTGTATCTTCATGTCCACACCGCAAAAGATGAAGAAAATGTGTGTACTTTTCTACAGCCTGAATAAACTCACTAAAAATATTTTTGATCTGGGAGTCAACAGTGCAATATCGCAGGTTCTAGAAGCCAGACTTACTCTCAGTTAAGAAAAGTTAAGGTTTCTGAATATAACATATGGAGCATCAGCTCACTTTGAAGTAATGCTTAGGATAAAAAGAGAACAAGACAATACCAAAGTAGCCAGACTTACTCTCAGTTAAGAAAAGTTAAGGTTTCTGAATATATCAAATGGAGCATCAGCTCACTTTGAAGTAATGCTTAGGATAAAAAGAGAACAAGACAATACCAAAGTAAAGTAACAACAGCCACCAAGAACATGCTTTGTTTTCCATAGACCCAGCTGTGCTTTCCATAAATCCCAGTATTTCTCTGAAGAACACCAGAAGTAAAACATGACCATTGGCATGTTTCATTGGTACTCAGAGCTCTTGTTTGAGAGCTTTCAATACCAGGGTTCGTGCAATTTCACATAGTTGCCCACGTGCCACAGATTTAAGCTTCACTGTGCCCCTGCAGCTCAGGGAGGACCCCACGGGAAGCCTGTGCTGGAGCAGGCTCCTGGCAGGACCTGGGGCCCCATGGAGAGAGGAGCCCATAGTGAAGCTAGTTTGCTGCAGGATTTGTGACTCCGCAGGGACCCACACTGGAGCAGTTCATGAAGAACTGCAGCCCATGGGAAGGACTCACACTGGAGAAGTTCATGGAGGACTGTCTCTTGTGGGAGGGACCCCACGCTGGAGAAGAAGTGTCAGCAGTCCTCCCCTGGGGAGGAAGAAGCAGCAGAGACAATGTGTGATGAATTGACCACAGCCGCCATTCCCCTTCACCCTGCACAACTGAGGAGGAGGATAAAGAATTCGGGAATGAAGTTGGGCCTGGGAAGAAGGGAGGGATGGTGGGAAGGTACTTTTTTTAATATGTATTTTCAATTCCTCATTATCCTACTCTGATTTGATTGGTAATAATTTTTTTTCCAAAAAAAAAAAAAAAAAAGTATTCTGGTGAGTCTGTTTTGCCTGTGACAGTAACTGGTGAGTGATCTCTCCCTCTCCGTATCACAACCCACAAGCCTTTCATTCTATTTTCTACCCCCCTGCCCACCTGAGGAGGGGAGTGATAGAGTGTCTTTGGTGGGCACGTGGCATTCAGCCAGGGTCAACCCGCAACATAAAGCAATGAACTCTGTTACTTTGGCACAATCTATAAGCAATAAAATATAATGCAATATCTTCAATTTTCCCCTTTATCTCATTATCCATAATCAACTTTTCTTTCCAACTTCTGTCCAATAACTTTCCATATCATCGGACTGAGAGCTCCAAAACAGATTTAAAGTTTTAAACAAGTCACAGAAGAAATACCTTGCAAAAGTGCACTTCCAGCGTCCTTGGGTTTTATACACTTCAAAATTTAGCAGCCCAGCGGAGACATGAAAACTGCCTACAAAAGCAGCACCTCTCTCCAACCCATTATTTAAAAGCTCATCGGCACATGAGCAGGTGCAGATTATTTTGCAAATAAAAGGTGAGCTCAAACTACTTTGGTGAGGTCACCAGGAGGTTCAGCTACTCAGTACTCTAAGAAGTCCTGCTAAAACTAAGTCCCAAAACACAGATTCCACACACAGATATCTTTCTTATCTCACATCAACTGAAAAATGGTTTTAAACCATCATTTTTTAGTATGTGCATGCAACATTCACAAAGTAGTAAACTAGCTGTTGCACACATGTGTCACACGTATGTCTGTCACACACACTAGCTGTCGCCTGTGGTTCAACTAATCATATAAAGAATAAAAATATGCAGTACCTTGTAGTGGTAACATTTTCACACCAAATTCTTCTAGGTAGCCAAGAGCACGAATGAGATCTAGCTCCTCCTGAATAGCACTTGGACAGTCCACAATAAGTTGCAGGCAGCACCTAAATATGAAGGAAACATTTTTTTTTTCAAAAAACTGTTGAATAAACTTGAAGTTCAAGGTGGGGGAGGGGGGGAGGGGAGGGACAGGGAAATCAGTAGTTTATTCTGCTTATGAATTGTCAAAAAACTCACTAGTTCTGTAACGCATATTCTAAGTGTCTGGTACTATACCTCTGTTATGGTTGGCTAAACATTTTAACAAAATTCTAGTCTTGGACTGCCACAGACTTCATCACCTAGTTATGATAAGAACATTACCTAAACCCTCCTGAATACGGACCTGCAATAAATTTAATAAAAGATGTTGAAAGCATATACATAAATATGTAATCACTTAGAGAATTATTTCTCTTATAACCATTGCATTCTGGTGTTGCCATATACAAGAAGATAAACACAAAAATCTAAGAATTCAATTGGAAGTGAAATGTTAGAGCCACTGTCACAAATTCAGTTTCCTCAGCTAGGTTCACAAATGAAAACAAAGCTGATTAAAAAAAAACCCAACAAAACAAACCACAAAACTGATGTGCAGACGAATTAATGCATACAATTACTAACAACGTTTTAAATATTTTTAAATTATGTGTTATGAATATTATATTGACATAATCAGCTTTTAGATTACTTTATAAAATAAGATTTGCATTCTGGTACAGTGTGTTCATATGTAGTTTTATTAATACATGATTAGAAAAGGTCCACATGCAAAATAGTTACAAAGATTTCAAAAGGCTTATTCACCATGCACATTAAATCAGGAAAGTATTTTATTAGTGCAAGTTGTCATATGGCTTTTATCTCTACATGTGTATTAAGAAATAGACATGTTTACGCCAAAAATACAACTGTATGTTAGCTATATTCCCATCTGAACCCATCCATAATATTTGAGAGGTCATGGCA
>NW_009921312.1:98940-103125 GCF_000696875.1 Nestor notabilis | reverse complement strand
CTTTGCAACCCAGACCATTCTATGATTATTTGTATGAGGTGAGGGAGATGTTATTGTTCAGAACTAAACATCAGATACTGGGGGCATAGCAGAGGAAAATAGCAATATACTTCCCCTCTTTTGATGTTGAGATTGCTACATGGTTGTTTGAGGGGTTTGTTTTTGTTGGTTTTGATTTGTTTTTTCTAGCATAGATTGACTTACCAAAACTTCTTTCTATGTTTAAGCATGGCTTATATCAGAAGCCATTGCTGTTAAGTTACTTTTGGACTGACTTTCAGGGTGAATTTCATGTTCATCGTCTCCATTTCCTAAAAACTTTATGAACTAAAAACCTGGTAGTTTTTAAGTCTATTTTAGTACCGTGTAATGGTAGATGAGTTCTGCTAGATGAGTTCTACTAAGAACTGAGATGTACAATCCTACTTTCAAAAACTAATTTCTAATTCTGCAGCTTGAGTAGGTGTTCATTGCTTCCTAAAGTCCTTTCCTTGTACAGGGAGAGCGACTAAATATCTCAACTTCAGTTAAAAGAAAGAAGTAAGCTTATTTCTTGTGAAAAACATCAGAATGTGAAAAATAGGAAAAATTCTCTAAAGCTACCAGGAAGAGTGATAAAAGTCAATTAGGGAAAATCCTAATTATGGTCATTTTTATTTAAAACATCTTCTGTGCAGTTGCTTGGAATGTGTGAAAATGAAAATTGAATGAAGAGAAAACAGTGGGTAAGGAGCAGGAGAAAAACAACACTCAAGTCTTTATTAATAATTAGTGTGAGATGCATTACGAACATCAGTCAGTCTTGTCTTTTCTTTTGCTATCAGGTAGTGGTATGCTTGCCTAGATCTCCACTTTGGTAAAGAACATTCAGATGTAAAAGGATTGACATGTCTGCAGAGAGCAGGGTAATTTAGTCTACAGACTGAGTTCCTTGCTTTAAAAAGAAAAAAATGAAAGACAAAGATTCAAAGAAAATGAGGAAAATGGAAACACAGCCATGTTGTGTCAGATTTGAGTTCTCCAGAGGTTAAAGTGTCCTTCCAAGTGGCTTCTTTTGACCTTCATACTTCGAGCTCCAAGCATAATAGACTAAGCATTTACTGAAGTCTTAAGTGATGAGTATTTGAACAGTGCTGATTTTTTTTTCTTGCAATAACAAAGAATAGGAGTAACAAGAAGAAATGCTGTACTAAATACTGACAGTACATATCAAATACTTAACAGTGCAGGAAATGAAAGAAAATGTTCTTTTGTTGTTGTTTTTGTACATTTTGTCACTCTGGTTGGAAGGGTAGAGGGAAAATGAAATAAGGAAAAAAACCTCACCAGCTTAAAGAGCTCTTTAAAAGAAGAAAAAGGCAAGTTAGTTTCATTAGGTTAATGTCTGCTAAGCAGGGATTTGCAGCCTTACTGGAAAAGAAAATGAAGGCATGTACAAGTCAAAAGGAAAGATTGAAAACCATTGCTTTCATTAAACACAGAACTGTTTGTTAGACATCACTGTTCAGAGGCATCCTTATCCTTGAGAGCCTGGTGGGACTGTTAGACTGTAGATTTACAACGAAGTGTACCCTGGCCAGGTCAGCCTGGGGGGTAACCGTACCCACGGAAGTGAGTCTTATTTCTTGCATGAACTATTTAATGCTTTCTAGGATACTAGGTGGAGTGCAAGCTGTAGTAAAAGATTGTGCGTCTACTTTAATGGGAGGTACTTGCCATTTTACAATTTACAAGTCTCCTCTATGAGCAACAATCTCCCTTACTGCTTTTCCTCCTTCTCCTAAGGACAAGAAGATAAAATAAGCGTTGGTGAACTGTTATTGCCTTTCTGTCTTCCATTATATGAAAAGTGAATGAGATGTAATCACTGGGTAGATGATTGTTTTTATAATGGGTAAAATTTGTCATTTGCATTTGGCTAGGTTTCATTAGTATTATTCAGTGTATGTCAAAGTAGATGTTAAGATGATGCATGTCTTTTAAATACCTGGGATACACATAATTTGGTGAAATAACTAGTTCTGAATAGAACAGCACTTCTGTTTTCCCCTGATTTTTATTATCTGAAGTAATAACACAAATTAAAGCATGCCTCTATTCAGTTGGAGGAAATCTGAGATTCTAGACAACAACAAAATCCCTTTGTGATGCAGACATGATTGGAGAGGTTGGAAGGCACAAAATACAAGGAGAGTGTGTTATTTTCCTTTTCAGAAGGAGGGATTTGCAGTCTTTCATATAGCAACTTGCTCAGATTTCACTATCCTGTCAGTACTTTGGAGTGTCACTCTAAAAGATGGCTGCAGTTCAGATGTGGTAACTAAGTGCTTTGATGTCTCTGTTCATCCTTTGCAGATCATAATCCATTTTCCTCCTTAGATCACCTCAGACTGTGATGTTAATCAGCATAATTTATATTCACTGTTTAGAAGAGTCTGGGTGATACCATAAATGTAATGGAATCTGCTTAAGTGATGTGTGATCTTTTTATTTTGCCTGTTTTTCAAAGGCTTGTTTGCCTTTGAGTGTTAAGTTTTGGGGGAAGGTATTGTCATTGGAGGAGTTTATCAGGATGGGATTAAAAGTACTGTTAATAGTTTTGGTTTGGTGCCTATATTTTGTGACAAACCATTAGCTTCTGTTGAATTCGGTTGTGGTTTAGTGCGTAAAACCCCTTTTAATTTGTTTTTTTTCTGCCTTTTTTTTTTTTCCTTATAATACTGAGATCAAATATATGACTAAAAAACTGGTCAAGCATGAAATTGTTTCTCAGTATTGTGGGAAGTGATTCAAATGGCAGCAAGATCAGAAGAAGTGTGAAGATTTTTTTAAGTGCTCAGAAACATAAGAGCACTAAATCATAAAGATAACACATACAAATGTACGTGATGCTTGCTTGAAAACCTCGTAATATTAATAACCACTGTCTAATCAGGGCCCACGTTTAGCTTTGGCAAAACCTGTAGCCGCAGCCACAGGTGCAAGAACTGGTGTAGATTTTACACCTTATGGCAACTGCCACTGACAAGCAATTAGAGTTCATGATGACCGTGCTTATGCTGTACTAATTAACATTTCTGTTGTGCTGTTTTCCTTGTTTGACCATGACAGCCACAGGCCTGGTGGGCTCTGTGAATAATCAGCTGAGGAATAGCTAGCTGTGGGAGAACTGGTACAAAATGCGTTCGAACACAGGTATGACCCACACCCTTCTTGCACACACTATAAGAAAGACTGAACTTACAGAAGTTCCTCTGAAAGAACAGTAGTAAATGCATAGGAAGGTTAACAGAGAATGGTCTTTAAGTTTTTTGTGCCCATAATCATCTGCTAATTTCTGTCTACAGAGACAAGTTCTAATGATCAGACTGTAAGCCACTGCGTATATATGATAAGAGTTGTTTATAGCTGGGTGTGCTAAGCAAGCTTTCCCGGTTGCGGACTCTCCAATCTCCTCTTCAGAATAGAAGAAAAGTGCTGTTAAACTAACTTCTTTGTCTCTCTAACTGACTTTCCTGGTTTGGGACTTACTGCTTCCAGTTTGGAATGGGGAGCTTGCAAGTAGTAAAACTATCCCCACAACCACTGTGGCTATGATCACACTGTGCCCCCAGCTCTTCACTACAAATCCCTGGCAACATAACACTTTTGCATCTTGTATATGTCTGGAAGAAGACAGTGTAAAAAGATTGGGAGATGAAAATGAGATGAATGAGCAGAGCAGATAGAAGGACAAAGTTTGAATAATTTATTCTCAAGTGTTACATTTTTACACATTTATTGAAGTAGAACTGCTTTTTGGTAAACATTTTAGAAGTTTGTGTTTTCCCCCCTCCAAGCGTTTGGTGGAATGCCATATTCGTGATGGCCAGAGATTAGGGGACAGGTGGCGTGACTCAGACATGTTATAGTTAGATGGTGGACAATTAGCTCATTGTGTTAATATCTGAAGAGTGCCTATAAGGGTGCTGGAGAGGAACTCTTCATCAGGGATTGTAGTGATAGGATGAGGGGTGATGGGTTCAAATTTAAACAGGGAAAGTTCATGTTTGACGTAAGGAAGAAGTTCTTTACTGTGAGTGGGGGCTGAGGCGCTGGCACAGGTTGCCCAGAGAAGTGGTAAATGCTCCATCCCCGGCAGTGTTCAAGGCCAGGCTGGACAGAGCCTTGGGTGACATGGTCTAG
>NW_009921312.1:86970-98789 GCF_000696875.1 Nestor notabilis | reverse complement strand
GTTTATGGCCAGTATCGAATTGATGCGTTAGGTCTTGAAAACAAATTTTCATTTGAGTTCCTGCAAAGGCAAAAGATATTGAATAGATCTGAGAGAGACCAAAGGCCTATTATATTAGGAACTCATTTGCCTCCTATATATATTGCCTTTCTTCATTATTCATGTTTGCATTAGAGACGGAAGTGTCAAGGTGGAAGTTACCTATCTTGATTTTACTTTTTGTTCAGTTGCTAAGTGCCAGGTCTCTGGCAAAGGAAGGTATTGTGAATAATGTATGAGAAACAACCTGTGTATGAGGATGTTGTCCTTTGAAACAACTATAGTGGGAAAGTATGTGGATTACTCAGAGCGCAGTAACTTTGGCATACAAAGCCCCAGGTAGTTTTTTGCATGTGTAATTAGGGAGGAGCAGGAGTTCTTTAATGCATCTGCTATTCTGGCACAGTAATGGAGAAAGCAGGGACTGTGTACAGTGCAGATGATGGCACTTTCTTTTCTCTGCCACCTTCGCTCTGACTTCTCTCCTTAAATTGAAAGCAGACTTAGTTGGGAATATGCTGGCAGAACAGTTTTTCTTCAGGACATACAGAAGGACTTTGATTTCAGGAAACTCTCACTGCAGCCCAAGTAAGATTCTGGCCTAGCTTTCTACCATTTTGCCTGGGGGTTGCTGGGGAGCCAGAATCACTGTATGCATGGCCCTGAGGTCTCTCTGCTCTGCTGCTGATTGGCATATCAAGTCAGCAGCATCTATGGCTGGAAAAAACTAAGACCCCGGAAGCCTTGAGGGCCTTGTGACAGGCACCGTCGATGCTCACAGTTCACAGCAGAGAGCTCATACACATTCCAAAATCCAGGCTCAAACTGGGGCAGTCTGTGTTTCTGGAGCCTTGATCCGATGGGATGATGTTTGGAGGCAGAGAGCAGTGGCAGTGCGTTCCCTGAGTCTCTGGGAGCAGAAACATCAGCAACTTTCTTTGGGAAAAATGAAATATTTTGATTGCATACCAGTTGTAGCTTAAAGCATTAAAACTTCTAGTGAACGAAGATGAGCTTTGCCTTGCATTTTTAAGTTGTGTTACTGGATTTTCTGGTCTTTCTGTGAGCCTTGAGGCACTTTGAGAAATATCCTTTTGGATGATCTTTCCAGGTTCTCTGTAATTTCTGGAGGAAAGTGTATTACTGAGAAGCCTACTCCTTTGTCTTCCAGTCTGTGACAGCAAAGAGGGGAGATTTGCACAGCTGCTGCTGAAGCAGGATGCAGAGGCAGGAGGTGTGTGTGCTCTGGGAGGAGAGGGCTCACCGGAGGCCTTTGGAGGTCTTTTTCTGCCACAAGAATTGTAGGAACGGATTTCCAGATCGAATTTTTAATTTGTAGACAGTGATCCAGTACAACCCATCCAGTGATTGCATCCTGCTAGAGATGTATGTGCAGAGGACGTCACTGCTCAGTAGTACAGAAAATACTATAACAGTGCTGTCTTTGCAGTTGGGAATCTTAATTTTATGATGTTCATTGGCTGAAAGTGATGATGAATGTAACATACATCATAGGAGGGATTTAGGGGAGGTTTCGTGCAAGGATAGAAGTCATGCAATTAGTGTTACTGTAGTGAGAAATATTCTTGAGGTTAGAACTTCATCAGCTTGTTAGAACAGAAAGGAAGTCACCTCTCCAGGTTTGTTATAGACCTGGTGTGGCCACCACCTCGTTGCCACATCCAGCTCACATAGCAGGATCCCAGCACTGGGCAGCGGATTTTGATGCTATGTTTTATATCACTTAAAAAGGAGGAGCTTCAGAAATGTGATTTCGGCACTTAAAATACATTCAGTTCTGGGGAATAAGTGTGGATGGTTAAAACCATTCAGACATGCTTTTAACTCAAGCATCTGTACAGTGTAAGACTACGGTATACAGGAAATAGTTGTGATGATAATTCTATATAGAGAATTGACTTTACCATTTCAGTTACGAACATACTGGTGCATACAAAAAAGAAATATTGAGGGTGTGAAAGAAATTTTAGATATCAAAAGACTAAATCTGAAAGATAGCACGTAATATCTGCAGAATACATCAGTCAACTAGGAGCATGTGTATTTAACTCTTACCTGATAGACTCCTGCCCCAAATGAAGGAAACCTGATTTGAATTGAAATGCTGCCTCGGTAGGTAGTAATATCTAACCTTGAGTACATCACAAATTTTACAGCAGTGTGTCTGAAAACCTTCATGTGATGCCATTCAATATGGAAAATGTTTTGTATCTTTAGACCTCAAGCTTAAAGTTTAACAAAAAAAGAAGCCTTCACAGTTCAGAGCTCAGAACAATTAATAAATACATGGAATGGTCAGCCATGTAAGGTAGTTAGTTGGGTCACTGCCAAGAAAACATTAAGATAAATCTGTTTTTATCTCCTTAGATAATTCAGGTGCAGATGTATGAATTAAATGAGGATTTATAATTCAGATTGTTCTTGCTTATGAGATAATATTTGTCCATGTGAATGATTGCTGAAAGAGGGGAAAAAATATGCAGTGCCTGATTTGTGCCTTCACACTCCTTCCTTTTCTCAGTTTAAATGATGTTTCTCTAGTCAGACCTATAAATTGTATACCTCATTAAGCATAGGAACCAACAATGCACATATGCCACCAGTGTCCACTTTCCTTCAGAGATTTCGGGTGATGAGAAGATAAAAGGTCTGCCTACCAGATGGAGCTTGTCAGATTAGCAATTGGAGCAGCGTAAAGAGCACTGTCATATTGGTTTTTTCTTTTCATTTCCCCCCTTTTTTTTCTTGAGGCACAAAGCAATCCCTTTATAACACGTGCATATTTTATGGGGGTTTTAGAAAGAAGGGGAGGAAAAAAGGCCTCAGCAGAAGGTTGCTGGTGGTCATACCACTAGCAGAGTAGCCATTGCCTTCGGGCACTTTCCTGCTTTCTTCGTAATAAGGAACATTAGCAACCAGTGGCTCAGGAAAGACAGAGTCAAATAAGTCTCTTGGGGATAAGTAGGCCACATGAAGTGAGAGCCATTAGACAAAGCAATGAGATTACTGCCCCAGAAAGGGTTTACTACATATATTACCACATAGATTTTGCAGGGCTGCCAGCTCACTCAACTTACAAATGCCAAACATGATTTAAAAGGTTATTACGCTATCAAGAAAGAGGATGATTTTCTATCACTGAAATTTCTATTTCATTCTGTTGCACATACAGTATCTTGCAGAGTTCAATATAGCCAAATAACATGCTTTTATCTTTAATAAGTGTTTTATGGCGCTCAAATGGAAAAAAAACATTTTTACTTTATTTGTATTAGAAAATTTATCACATAACAGTGTGATAAATATTGCACGGAGGTCAGGTATTGAGAATTTGAAGACTTGTCTTTTAGGCTGTGTTTGTATGCTCTCTGCTGAAACGGGCGCGTATCCTTAATTATTGTGAAATTGGAGTGAAAGGTGTCAAAAGCAGCGTGTGTTTTCCCAATACGCTGTAAAGCAGTGGCGCTCTTTAAATACAGAAAGTTAGTGACACTTGTCTCTAGTAAATCCTGTGAAGTTTTTATTGTAACTGATCTTTAAAGCGAAACTGGGGGCAGAGAGAAGAAGTTTTACATTTTTTTCTATCTTAACAGGGACTTCTGTTGGGGTGTGCATTTAGTTGTGTTTTATGGCTGTAGTTTGAGCCATTGCTTCAGTACTAGCTCCCCTGGTATCATAGTTTGCTTCCCAGTCAGAATTAAAACTGCAACTTACTAAGTACTGCCTGTTTTGTACCTGTAACTTCCAGCAGGATTGCTAAATTACACAATACAATGCATCCTTACTTCATGTTTTGCCCATGCAGAATCCATTGCAATGTGGAGCAAAATCTGATTCCTGTGATCTGGAAACTTAAAAGGAAACCTTTTCTCCTTCTTCCTTCTGAGGCATCTTATTTCAGCTTCTCTAAAATAGTAATAATTTCCCCAGACTTGCTTTCCTCATGGACAAATCACCCCCATTCCCACAGCGAATGGGAATTCATATTTATTTGTATGTGTCTGTAAAATCTAATATTGCTAAGTTTGAATCTTTGGCTGACTCCAAGTAGAGCAGAACAGTGGAGCTTGTAAAGAATGTTGGCATTCACTGGAGTGTGGGGTAGGAGGTTTTCGTCTTTGATATTCAGATAATACAGATTATTATTATTTTAGTTTTGGTCTTAATTGTAAAGCATTAAATTTAATATTTTGAATTCACACAGGTAGATGTATGTCAACATTAAATGAAAACGTTTGGAAAAAGCTTACTGCTGAATCTCTGCATGAAAAGCAGCTCTGAATTGTTCCAAAATCAGTATGTCTGTATTACTAGTCTGTCACTGGAAGTCTGAGAATCTATGTTAGGGCAAAGCACTTATGTTAGAAGGAAGCAATCTTGAAAGATATGAGGTAAAAAAAATCACTAAGTTGCCCTTAGAAGTAGCTTAAGAAGGAGTAGCAGTTGATCTTTCCCATCACTGTTTCTCTACAAAAGTTATAAAAAATTCAGGATTTTAAAATGTTGTTTCAGACTTCTGGAGAGAAGTATCTTTTCTTTGTAACCAGAACATCTTACATTATACAGAGTGTCCGTCAGCTGGAAAAATCCATGTACTTCATTCTTGTTAGAACTTGATATGAAAACAAAAACCAGCAAGATGAAAATAAATTAGGACCACAGGAATGAGCTAAGTGCTCTATTTTGTCCTGCTCCATTGATGTGGAATTCAAGTGGCATAAACATGGAAACCTATTTAAAAGATTGCTTGCAAGATATGAATTGCCTGCTTCATTTTGCTTGGGTGTGGAGGACATAACTAGTTGAATAATAATGATATTTTTGCACTTGTATAACACTTTCTGTCTGAGTATTTCAAAGCACATTGTAAACATCGTCACACGAACTTTGTCAGCTTGTAAATAGGATCTCGGCTTTACCAACTGCAATAGAAAGACAAAGGAGGGAAGTGCCAATTGTGTTTTGTGGGCAGACCTTGAGAAGGAACCCAGGAATCCTGATCCTCAGCATCCGTGCTGAACCATTAGAAATCATGCATGTTGTAATTATCTTTAACAACATAGGATCCCCATATGGCTTCAAGGAAAGCATTATGTCTGAAGCATAATAATACTTATCAGAAAGATGGACTTTTAGCATTGTTTAAATTTATTAACTTAAGTGGATGTATTTCTCAAACTACATTTAACTACATGTTAAGAGTCTCGTCGTTTCAAGGGAAAGCACTGAATAAACAATTTAAATGTTCTCAGAAGACCAAAAGATCTCTTGTGAATTTTTCTCTGGGAAAAGAACACAGAAGAACCCACCTGGTTTATAAAACTAGTTCATACTGGTTTTAAGGGAGGAAAAATCTTACTTTTTTCTACAGGGCAACCATGTTTAATGAGAACTTGCTTCTTGATAGAAAGCGAAGTAGTTTATGCAAACCTAATTAAAACAAACCAAACCAAAAAACCATGATAATTTGTGCTTCCTTCATATTCCCAAATAAACTTGGGAGGAACAGTGAATCATTCTCCCTGCCTTAGGGCGAGAGCAGCAGGTTTGTGTCAGCGGTGGTGGTACAGGCTGTGCACAGACTGCCTGGGCCCTCCCAGGGTAATCTTTGTGTGCAATTCCAGTGGAAGGAGAAGTAACACAGTTAAGAATTATGGGTTCAAACTTGGACAGGGGAACTTCAGGTTGGATAAAAGGAAAAAGTTCTTTACTGTGAGGGTGCTGAGGCGCTGGCACAGGTTGACCAGAGAAGTGGTAAATGCTCCATCCCTGGCAGTGTTCAAGGCCAGGTTGGACAGAGCCTTGGGCGACATGGTCTAGTGTGAGGTGTCCCTGCCCATGGCAGGGGGTTGGAACTGGATGATCTTAAGGTCCTTTCCAACCCAACCCATTCTGCGATTCTATTCTATGATTTCCAACCCTAACTATTCTATGATAAGAACAAGCATAAGGCATGATGGACCTTGTTGCGTTTTAGATAGTTTCACTGAATTGGCAGCTGAGAGTTTCCTGCTATGTATCTGGGTTTTCAGGGAAATTTTGGGAAAGAGGGAACCTTTAGGATTTTTCTATGAGATGGTGATAATCCAAAGAAAGTAAGGCACATCTGGTTCAAGGGCTTGGATACGGGTAAAGATGGAGTCAGTACAGTCAATTTGTTACGGTTTTTTGAACAGTGTTTGTTTCCTGTTTTCAGTAGTTTCTCCTTTTATACGAGCACTTAATCTGACTGGATTGTAGTGGTATCTTGCATGATGTTGGAGTCTGATTCCAGTGGAAACCCTTGGGTACTGCTGCAACAGTAACAGTAATGAGGAATTTGTTTGGCAGGTTTCCCTTTGTTTTTAATTGGGTCTGTCAGCCCCTGTTAGTTGGAATAGATTTCAGAAATGGTGTAGTTCGGGGACTGTGTATGGTCGATACCTTTAAGGGATAGATTCTTTTGTGAAGACTGGTAACACTCATTATTTGGCGTTTTTGCCTAGCATAAACTACTGCAAATAAAACTGAACTTCACTGTTTGTGTGTTTTGGTTGTAGCAAAGTATTTCTATAAAGTCCAAACCCAACATTATTATGGTATCTGTAATATGCGTACAACTTTCCAGAAGCTTAGAGCTTTGTTTCTCCAAATTCGTTTGCCATCAGGAATTGCCTGATGTTAAGGGGAAGGAGATTGGGAGGTCAGTGAAAGAAATTGGGGAGTAGTAAGTCATAGCTGGGAAATGTCCTTCTTTGCAGGGCTGCTTTGAGCTGTTATTTATAAGATAACAGCTACTGCAGTCAGTTTCTATTCTTTTGGAAACCACTTTCATGCTTGTGTGTCTTTATTGATCTGTGCTGACTCACTGGGTGTTTTTATTTCTCTATTAATTTTTAAACTGGTAACGTGTGTTCTCTTCTGGACATTTTGTGATAGATCCTGATTCCACTGAAAGAAGTTAGAGCTCCCACCAGCTCCAGCTGGTCTTGGCATTTGACTGCTTGTCATGAATGCCCACCATGCCAGCTTCTGTGGAGAGGGTGGTTACTGAGACTTCTTGCTTCATCAGCTCACGTCCCTGGTTTCTTGTAGTACCATTTTTTTTAATGGTCAATGCAGTAAACCAGTTCATTAAAACGCTTTTGTTTATAATTTGTCTTTATAAAAGGCAATCCCTATAAGTAGCAAGGTGGATGAGGAAATGGTAGACTTCTTGGGAGTTGTAGGTGCCTACCATCTCTGTGATTTAAGTAGGAATAGGCATCTGGGTAGTAGGAGGTGAATGTCTAATGAGTTTGTGAAGATATATATGCATAGCTTCCTACTATATCCTTTTTCTCCATCTCTAAAAAGACACATTGAGTGGATTTAGTTACCTCAACGTAGTCATCTAATGACATATGAGGTGTCCCAGGATGTTCTCCAGTTGCTGCTCTAGCAGCACAAGTGTCTGTTGCAGATCCTCTTTTTTTAGCTAGTTCTGTTCTTTAGAAGATAACCAGGGAACTGAGTCCTATCATTGGTTTAGGAAGAAATTCTAGGTTTTGGACTCGTACATTTAGGTGTCTAACTGTAGGTGTCAGTGAGTAAGCCAAGTGTCTAAGTGCCTATCTTAAACAATGAAGATCTGGTCAATGTAGTTAATGGACTCAGAAAGTTACTAGGTCTGTCCTGTCATTCTCCTAATGACACGGGTTTTATTGACCACCTCTTTACTGCCTTGTAATTAGAGTTTAGGCACCAACCTGGTGTGTTGCCACCTGCATTTAGATGCCTATATTTAGGCGTCTATAATGAGAAACTGAACTCCTTTAATTACTTTATCGTCGTTCCTTTGGGCAGAATGGAATTCACACGCAATGTACCAGGGAATCTCAGCTGGTTTAGGAATCCTCTTGTCATGGATGGTGATCTAAGAAAAAGGAAAGCACAAGGATGACTTTCAGATTGCAAATGGAAAATGGAATTTGAAGAACTGTCAATTTAGGATTCGGTATATTGTCTTCTAATCTGAGACTAGCAGGGGGAGAGGTTAATATTAGTGTGGAACTTCTGGTGCCATTTTTGTATGTGGATTTTTAGTTCAGCTTAGGTTTTAGAGTTTGTTTGGAGTTGTGAACTTGAGAAATTACTACAGTGTGCCTATTAACATTAGTGTAGGAAGCCTGATGGTTTACTTGGTTATAGATGTACAGGAAACATTTTACAGTGGTCCAGAGGAAATATTTTGGCTTTAGAGTGACTATTGATGGAAAACTTTGTTTAATTCAGAAAGTTACTAACAGATTGGAGAGAGTTCAGCTAAGAATAGCACAAATTAAAGGGCTAAAGGGTCTAATTTACTAAGAATGATTGTGTTAAGTTTGATGAGGTGATAACTGTCTTTAACTATTAACAGTGTATGATGCCAAAAAGGGAAGAGTAATTAGCCTGGAGGAACTTGAAGTAAGATACATCTACTAGAAGAAAGAGAATAAATGGACAAGTCAGGTCATACACTTCTTGTGTCCTAATTGCTTTAATGGTCTTCTCCCCTACTTAAGGCTCATGTTTTCGCTTACAGACTGTCAGAAAGGCTGATTGCCATCTCTCCATGTTAGCTTTCTTTTCCAGTACTTTCTGTGACCCCTAATATAAAGCACTTCAATCTTCCTGTTTTTGCTTTCAGTGCCTGTGTGTTGTGCATCTCTAGCCTAGATCCTGACCTTGAACATCTGGCCACTGGGACTTAGGTTTGTAAAGTCCTTTTAATAGGGAGAAATGGGTGCCAAAGTAACTCAGAAAATGATACCTTTAGCCTTTATGCCTTTTCTTACTTATCTTTTCTTCCAGTTTTATAAACTTCAGTGCCTCATTTGTTGCTTTTTCCTGCCTCTGCACCACTTTCCATCCTGCTTTTTATGTATCTGTGTCAAATTAGAGCTCACAAAAAAAGCTTGGAAGGTTGGAAGAGGTGAGGGGTTAGCATATGTCCCGTTGCATACATGGCAGAGTGACGGGGGGGACACTTAAAAACTGTCAGCAGATCAACAGTAATTTGTTAAGTTCCTGTGATTCAGCTGTTACCTGCACTCACCATTTCTCCCAGAATGTTTAACTGCAGCGAGCAGGGCTTTACAAAGCCAGTGAATTCAGAGGAATGAAGGAGCGGTAGTGCTGCGTCAGGAGGCGGCTAGTGTGAAACACACCAAAGTGTGGAAAATCATCAGAATCAGAACGAACACAGTCTGTTTGGTCCATTTAGTGATCTATTTTTCACCACTCAAAGAACAGCTAATGTTTTCTGCATAGTAGTAAACACATCTCTGGAACCAAGCCAATACAACAGTAGAATCTGAGTTTCACAGCTGCTAAGCCCATCAGATTTCAGTTGCCTTACATAGCTCCCCATGTGGTCTCCTTTTCTGCCCTAGATTTGCTGAGCAGATGAAGGGGGCTTCAAATCTCTTGGCAGTCTTGGCTGAGTTACTTTTGGAAAGTTCCAGTAAGCTCTCATAATTACTTCATTTGTTGTTTGTAGTCAGTGCCTTGATGTTATCACTTTGTGTTTTCTAGCTAAAGAAATTAGGTCCCATGATGAAACCTGGCATTCATACATATCTTAAATGTATTTTAATACCTCAGTACCTAGACCAGTAAATATAAAAATATGCTCTAATTATAAATTATTCAAGTGTACATTTGAAAAATGTCAGGCTTACAAAACAGTTTCTTTGAACTCTCTTCTCATGTCAAGAGTCGGGCAAGATAGCAAAATATCAGATTTGTCTATAATGGGCCAACACTTCTGTAAAGTACAGAATGTGCTTGAACTGATAAAAGAAAATGGAAGAGAAAAAAATCCAGCTTTTGCCATACCCAAGTGACGGGTTCTGTTACAGGGTTCTGTTCCTTCTGTTATGTGCAATGAGGGGTTTTAAATAGGCCTTGCTGGCAAAGAGAAACAGCAGGGTGAAGAAAGCTATAAAAACCTCTGTCTTTCTTTAGCTAAAAGAGCATAAAATTCATAGAAAGCTGAGCTATAATACTTGACTACCTAAACTGTATCTGGAAGATGGGCATGGCTTCTCACTGTATGTGCAGGTGGTGTGCTTTGTAAGGGCAGAATTAGGCAGTCTTACTGCATAAACTCATATGAAAATTCAACTTTGGATGAAAAGGTGCCTTTTTGGATTTTATAAGCTTCTTTTGGATGCTGAACTTTCCAAATATGCCTTTAAAGTATATGCAGTGAGAGAGAAAGTCAACCGAGCTTTAGCTCATGAAACTTCATTAGCCAGTTCTAACTCGTGTCAGCTGAAGGGTAAAGAGAATAGTTAGACAGCACGACTGTAGGTCTGCACAGCACTGCAGGCTGCTCTTTCTGTCTTCCTCCTAGCTTTTCTGCCTGCTGGATAGGAAAGCAGTAGTGAAATACTTCACTGTTTATAATGATGAAGTGCTTGCCCATGTCTCAGCAGGTTGCCAGAGAAAAAGGAGCAGCACAGGCCAGTTTGATGGGAGAGCTCAGCGAAGCATTTTCAGCCAGAAATTCGGAAGTTATGGTGTATGTGACACCTCTGAGGTGGTGTTGACAGATGAGTTGTAAAGGAAGAAGTACAGTTGGTTGTTAAGGTGCTAGGTGGTGGATCCAATGAAGCTTGAGGAGGAATAGAAAGTGGAGCTTCTTTTGTAAATAGATCACAAATCATGTTTTGTTTAGGCACCGTATATTCTCTCACGGTTACTCCTTAAGTAAGCAATTACTGCTAGGCAATAGTAGAAAGACCTGCAGATTTTAATTCCATACTAGGAATCAAAGAATAATACCCAGATCTCAGTTGCGTGTGATATAATTATTTCCCTTGATAGAAAACATTGCACTGGTTTCCTTTTTGAATATAAACTATTCTAGGTTAGCAAGACTTATTACAGGTATGGAAAAAGTCATCTGTTATGCATAATTTCCATAAGTTTTGACAAAGGAGAGCAGAAAGGCAGGATTAATTGACTCCCTGATCTGTGCATCGCAGTTTGTTGTGGACAGGGTTGAGAACTAAAGGGACTGTTGATGTAAGGAAGAATTGTAGAGATCAACACCCACGGTTAGTTTATGCATGAACATAAGTCTGTGTTGAAACAGACTTACTGTGAGTGGTATGGAAACTCTTTTCCTTGAACAGGTGTGTAAAATACTGCCCTTGAAGAAAGCCTTTGTGACTGATGGTTTGACACAACATCAAACTCACTGTAATGTTTCTTCACAAGCAGCACATTCCATCCCTTGCCCATCAAACCACAAGGCAAGAAAGCACATTTATTCTGTTCAGATGATAATGCTATTTACTGAAGCAGAAGAGTGAGTTGGAAAACATTCTGAATTGGAAAACATTTTAAGTTGAAAAAGTGTCTAATGCAGGATCGTAATACCAGAAGTCCACAACTAGTGATTACTGGGCAAGAGCAGGTCTTTGTTTCAGTCCACTGGGATGTACTTCTCCATTTAAATGACTATCTGCAATTTCTATGTATAGAGCTTCAGAGAAAGAATATGAGGTTTCCTTAAATGGTACTGTGAATTTTATACGTGTTAGCTAGCCAAACTGCTTGCTGAAGTTCAAAAGAGAAAGATATAGTGTTAAGGAAGAAACCATTATATATGTTAAGCCACTTCTAAAGATAACCACAAAGTGATCTTTTCTGAGTCAGGGAAGGACAGCACAATTGCCACGTGTATTATGCCTCTTTTGTGGACAACGAATTTTACTTTTAAGCAATGTCAGTGTTCAGATTCTTTT
>NW_009921312.1:0-86944 GCF_000696875.1 Nestor notabilis | reverse complement strand
GTATTATATCTATTACTGAATTTTATCTATATTACTGAAATTATATGTCATTTTATTATTATTATTGTATTATAAGTAGTAGCATGTTTAACAAATATGTAATTTTAAATTTACAGACATATTCAAGTATAGGGTAGGCACTGGTGCTGCTGAGATACTTTTGGAACATGGCATCATGCTAACAGTCAGAGATGGCCAATTTTACTTGAGTACCAAAAGGAACTGATGTGCCAATTGGTTTCTTGCTAAGTAAACTGAGGAGGCCAGACACCATGAGCTCCATCATTGCAGAACTGCAAACCCAAGTGTTAATGTAAAGGAACTGCACAAGTTTTTGCAGTAAAAGGTCACATGATAGGTTGGACTGTTTATGAGTTTATTCCCTGGGGTGCATTCATTTATTTTTCCAAGGAATTTTTAAAGCACATTTAACAAACTTTTATTGGACAACACACATACAGACCTGAATCTACTTGCATGTTTATTTTATATATTGTATTTTGGAACCCAACGTTTTTTGAAGATATATTAGAAGGGATATAGACATTTTTATTTATGGTTTTTATCAGGAGTTAAGGCATGAGTTTGTCTCCCACTGCCTCTATGCATTTATAACTATGTCAGAACTTAATTCTCAGTTTAAGTCTACATGTTTATCTTAGACCTCTCGAGACATGTGGATGTGACACAGGATACAGAGCGTTTAATCTCTCAGTAGTCATTAGGGTTATGACATTATAGCAGTAAGGTTTTGGGGATAGAAAACTGGGACACATGGAAGGGAGAAGCTGCTCTGTGGCTGTCTACGCCATACCCCGTGCTTGTAAGGATAAAATCTCAGTTTCTTACTCGGGCATTAAAATTCACTTGAAAAATGTAAAGATTAGAAATGGGGCGGTGCTTTAAATTGACATGTTTTATGAAATACATGTCTTCGTCTGAGCAAAGGAGATATTGCAGGTTAGTTAGAGTGAAAGTGTGATTCTGTGAAAAGGGGATTTTAAAAAAAGTAGGTAAGCAATTCTTAACTGGAAGTTAATAAATGTATTCTAGGTGACAAAATTTTCCAGGTCCTTAAAATTGCTTTAAAATCTACTATTATTCTAAATGTAATAATAAGATTTTCTATGGTTAAAGATTTTTAAGTGTACATATACACACAGGTAAACATGTACGTATGCATAGACATATATATGATGCATGTGGTATTTATAAATCTAGCTGTTTGCCAGGTGTGGTATTTACTGCTCTGCTAGTTTCCAGCTAAAATTGTTGTGGGAAGCACTACGTTAGCAGAGTTTCAACTTCAGTTTGCCAAGGCAGCCTTTCATGGATAGATTCTCTCGGGGTTTTACAGACCCTGGGAAACGTGGGAGGGGAGAGAGGTGGTGGCTGTTCCCATACAGCCAGCCTTCTGTGTCCTCCTGTCCCTATTTCTGTGGCTCATACACACTGTTCCTGTTGAGTTTCTCACTTTTTCAGCTGTCAGAAGCTTGCTGAGTCCTGGCATTTCTGCAGGGTTTCCATGAGCACCATAAAACACACTTCTTATTTGACCTTGAGATTACGTTAACGTCAGTTGGAACAGCATTGCTGAGTGTGAGTTGCTGGCTTGGAATAATATAGGAGCCACTTGAGGAGGAGGATTCAGGAGGATGAATGCTTTACAGGAACTGCTGTATACTTTCATTAGGCATTATACAGCCATATGGAACTATAAGCAGAGAAAGATACAGCTTTGAAATGAAATTGGCTTGAACCTTCTCTCGGTATCTAGAATGCAAGCTTTCCTTTCTCCTTTCCATTTCTTTCAAGTCTACAATTTTCTGCTGTCCATCTGTTGACTTCAAACTGTGGTCCACCACAGTAGTGTCTTAATGACCTTTCATGTGTAGTTGATACTGAGCAGAGAAGTCCCAAGCACCTGCTTGTGTCCAAAGACTTGCTCCTGTTGGAATTCAGGGCTTTTCTTGGATGATGACGGTTAGTTTTCAGACAGTTGCAGCTTCCTTCTTGGGGCTTTTTTGGGTGTGAGCTGTGGCAGCTTTCTGAATGCCTCTCACTGGTAGGAATGTCTGAATGAGATAAATGAGTTTTGTCAGGAGTTTGTTGGTATAATTTAATCTCAGTGTTGTGGACAAGCACATTAGCAAAACAAGCCTCAGTTGCAGTGCTTGAGATTGAAAATATCACATTTACTTGAAGTTCATTGCAACCTGGGAATCCAGGATAACAGTTCCATCATTCTTGGATGCGATAAAATCAGTTCAGGTCTTTCTGTCACGTTTAGTGACAGATCAGGCTTTTGTAGTTGCAGATGTTCATGACTGCAGAAAGTAATTCAGTTCCTGAAAGAGGAGACATCTCGGGTGAGACTCCTCTTCCAAATTTAGAGCGGAACCAAGTATCCCTATATTAAGATTCAAGCATCATATTCTGGTTTGATTATGATGCTAATTTTCATAACCTTTTGATAGTGGTCCTAAGATAGCATTTAATTTTTTTCTTGACAGAATCTCTAAAAGAGCAAACCAGCTACCTGATACTTGTCTTTTTTCTCTCCTACAAGCAGAAAAGAAAGAAAGTCCTAAGTTTATGTTCTGAAATTTCCTTTTTTTAAAAAAAGTCACCTTAAAATATTGGCTAGAGAAATTATTGCTGTAGGCATGAAAGTGTCTGATTTCTCTTGCTGTGCTATGGTTTATTATTTTCAGTGCATACTTTACTCAGCAAAAACCCAAATGAAGTGTAAAATAAAAGAAAAATAGCAAAACTAACTAGCCCCCAGTATGATGGCCTTTCTCCTTAACTACATGTCTATCTCAAGGGTTCAGTATGAGCTCCAACAAGCTACCGCTGGGACCAATAGTGTTGGACCTTTGTCCTGCTGTATTGAGGGATTATTAAGAGCTTTACCCATTTTATTTGGCTTTTTGATGTTTATATGTAGCTTGATTCAAGATTCCACCTTTCTCCAGTGCTCATTAGTTGTAGTGGCCTTTCTAAACTAGGTCTTTTGGGAATGGCAGTGATTGTGACAGATGGTAGAGGAACAGTATTGCTCTGGGACACTGCTTCTCGCTCTGTCTCTGTCTCTCTCTTGCCTTCTTTCCTCTTAATTCAGTGCCGACGTTGGATTCCCATGCATTTGCCCCTGGAGAGACACAAATTGCAGTAGTTACTTATGCAGCACTTCACAGAGTACTTGTAAGAATAAACTCTCTTGCTTCTCTTTGTCAAATAGAAATCAATTATGGTTTTTATTTTTTACAATTGGATTTCTCTTTTTCCTTCATGTAAGAGGTAATGCATTGAGAGTACTGGAGCCTAAAGACACGTATTTGTAGAAAAGCATGTTACAGTTGAGCCAAAGCATTCTGCAGCTGCTTTTCTGGAGTTATTTTTAATTAGACATGCTCTGATGGAGAAAAGTGGTGTTTTAATTCTGGCCTCTGAAGAGCCAAGATAACTTACAGCAATATTCTTCTAATTTGTATGATCAATATATCCTCCTCCATACTTGCCCAGTGCAAATGGGAAAGGCGTGTCACTGTTATCTGAGCTGCAGAAAACCAGCGCCTTGCCTTGAAGAAGCGAAACAAATTCAGCTAGGGAAAAAAAAGGAAGAAAACGAAGGGGGGAAAAAGTGTCACAGTGGTGGGAAGCAAGGGAGAAATAGAAGAGATGTTAAGCTTTGTTATTTCTCTCTCTTTTCTTTCTCCTGATGGGTAAGGTAAAACTTCAGCTTCTTCAGTGAGTCATGATGTGTGAGATTTTCTCAAAATGGTCTAAAAGCTTCAAATCCCAAGACTTAGCAGGAGAATGGCAGCCACTAATATCTCTGTAAATTCAAATACATGTTGGAAAAACCATTTATCAGGACATAGCAGGAGTGTAACGTGGAAACCCTTACAATGCGATGTCACAAGCGTTTGTGCCGTTTGTACTTTAAACATACGCACATTCCTGTCTCTTCCTCTCCAGCCTGCCTAGTACTGAAGCCAGGTTTCCTTTTCTTTATGTAAACCAAAAATGTGATACAGAGTACTGTATTGTCTCTAGTCTTGCTGAGGTGACGGGCATCTCCCTCCTCTTCTCTGTGTCTTTGCAAAGATTAATTGCCTCTTCGAACCTATGTGCATTTTGCCTTCAAAGCATTCTCTGTTTGAGCCCTCTCCTCTTAGCTGCCCGTCACCGCTGGACTTGTACAAGGGGAAGCAAAACTGGATTTGCCTGTGTATTTGTGAAATTCACTGTGTGAAAGGGTACAGCTTGCACATTCTCCATTGCTCACAGAGTATTATTGGATTAACCCTAATCGTGAGCTGCAGGGTACCCTGGAGGGGACCTTGGAAAAGTGGGTATAGTTCTGTAGTTTCAGGGTCAGTGCTCCACCTGTCTTGGTGTTCTCTTTTCTTAGTTGGAAGATAAATCTTTCTCTTGAGGTCTCTTTCATTTTTAGGAGATGATCTCCTAAACCAAAACTGGTTTGATCTGTATACAGTACCACAGTGGGTAATCATAAATTCATTATAGTGAATAATACATGTAAACAAAGTGAAAGAAGGTCAATGAATGACAGATACTAAACTGTAGGTATCTAGTGGAAAATACAGTGCTCTCTATTTGTCGTCTTCTTGCTTTGTATAACCTTGGGACTTAGTGTTACTTGGCTGTATTTAAAATGATTGTGATATATATTGTCATATACTTCACTGTAGAGAAACTCCGGTCTTCTGCTGCAGGTATAACCCCTCTTTTGAACTAAATGAAAAGAAACATTCATTACAATTCTTAGGGTCTTAATGTACTAAAAAGATTGGAAAATGCCATTTTACTGTCATAGGACTGACCTCCCTTTTTCTGTGGTAGGTTTTCTGATCTGCTTTGTGTTGCAAGATGTTTCAGAAGTTATTCAAGTGGAAGCAGGCATGTGCTGTGTACGCCACAGCATACAATATTAATTTCATGGGGGGCAATGGTTTTTTTGTTCTTTGCCAGGCCTTTTATGAACATGCTGCTAGATCCCCTGTCTAATAGCACCTGCTGTGCTAGTGATGGGGATATGTATAATGGTATGTCTATCTTGGGAGATTATGGCTACGGTGAGGGCAGGGGACCAACAGGGAGGCCAATGTGTGTGTATACTTTCCAAATTCCTGTCTACACCCCTGGCTAGATTGCACTGTTCAAAGTAGCATGCTGTTAACACTAGAATATAGAAAGTGAAGATTAAAAAATAAGCCATCTCTGCATGTTAATGACTGTGTGTTTTCAATGCTTCCTAGTAAAACCAGCAGAAGAATAATAACCTCTCTAAGGCAGAGCTATAGAGCCCAGTCTCTCAGACTGGCAGCCTTTCCTTGAGCTTGGAAAGCGATGTGATCTTGTCCCAGCCTCTGTCACCTTGGGTTTCAGGCAAGGTGATGGTAGCTTTATGAATTGCACCTTATAGGGGCTTAGATATTAGGGCAGATGCAACCAGGGAGTTGACAACCTCCTACACGCATTGAATGGACTGACATTTGCTTAGCGGTAACAAGCTGCCATGGTATGGTGCCATGGGGGCCCTTGGGCTTGATTTAAGAGTGCTGACACCAACTGCTTGTTATTTCGTGTTTTAGAGCTGTCAGGGAAGCAACTGATGTCAGCATAAAATTATTTGATAGCTCTAAATCATGAGTAAACTATGAATGTATTGACAGCAATAAGCTAGAAATCAAACTGTTGAGCCCCTCTATAGGGAGAAAATTGACAACTGAATGGTGTGCATGCACACATGTATGATGTGAAGGATATGTAACTGCAGCCCAGCCTGTGCCTTTGCTCTGAAATCCATGTGTATGATTCTGTCTTTTAATATCCTAGTATAACTGTTGCTGTTATTGCCCAGCAGGTTTTCTAGGCAAATACTGCATTGTGATTTCCATTATGTTCCCACTGAACTTTTATTTGGCAAATTTGGTAATGGTGACATTTGCATATTGTACATATAATGGCAATTACAACTGTCTTCACTAATGGCCTTTTTGAAAACCTTGTGTTGAGAGGAGACTTTTGAAGCAGGAAGATAACAGTGGGCTGTTAAGTTCACTGTGAGTATTTATAAAACATACTGTATTACAACCCCAAAAGCTGTATCAGTTGTTTTTCTTTGCTTTATTCTGGTGTAACTCCATTACCATACAGTGCATCAAACTTGTAAGCTTCAATTCTGGAGTGGATTTTTTGTTTGGGTGGGTTTTTCACCTCTAGAGTGTATCTTTTCTTTTTTTCTATCCCGCCACCCTAAGCCCATCACATGGATTTTGGGAGCTTCTGATTCTCTAATTCTGTCCCTGTATATACCAATTGAAAGCATTTAGTTGTGATTAAAGCAGATTGAATGAGATAATCCCTCTGAGTGAGCAGCTTCAAAAAGCTCAAACACAGCTCTTTGGGGACATGAACTAACTCAACACAAGCTAATTCCTGCAGCATCTCCCACGTGATGTGTCAGGCACACCGCTTTTACTTGTTTTCTTTACCAGATCCCATTAGATTTTTTGTTGTTGTTTAAGAAATTAATTTTTACAGTAGTTTTTAGCAGTCATACAGCACAGGATTGTATGGTTTAGAAATCTTTACACTGTACAACAAAGCAAATATTTCGATATTAGAAATCAGAGCAAAGATATTTCTAATGGAAGCAGTGATGCATTGAGTAATGACCCACAGAGGAAGGGTAGTAACAGGCAAAGCACGGGAAAGAGGGTTGCTTCACTTTCAGCAATGTAATGCTCTGGTTAGACAATATCATGCTCTCCCAGCCCCACTGCCTGGCCTCATGTTTAATACTTTGCATTTTTTCCAAGTAACATAGAATGGTAGCCAAGATTCTGAATCTGAAGCCTTGTAAGTACAGCTGGAGTTAAGAATGTTGTGATGTTGACAGCTTCTTCCAGTGAAGAGTTTTCAGTTGAGATTATACCAGTCATTATTTGTTTATATTTAAATTCCTTTCCTCAAATGTGTTACAACCTTTATTTAAGGGGACCTAAACCTTAAGCTCTACAACCTCTGTAGATACTAAATTATCTGCATTTTTCCATTTCACCTTTAAATTATTGGAAAGGGCTTTTTTTTCTTTTGCCACGTGTCTCCAAGATCCACAGCTGATGTGATTACACTGCCCATGTGCTAGCCATCAGGCTACAGTAGAAAGTGATGCAATTGCTGTCCTCTGCTGTTCGCTGGGGAAGACAGGCCTAGGGAATATAAGGTACTGTACAGCCTCTATGTGAACTAGATTCAGCCTTTGCTGAATGCTGTGGTCAGTGGAGTTCAGTCCTAAAAAGCAATGAAGTAGTTTCTTCCTTCTGGTCTTCTCAAAATTTCTTGTAAGATCATTACTACTCTATTTTTAAGGAGTTGATTTCCCACATTTCTAAGACCCATGTGTGCTCATTTCTCTGCTTTTTCTTTCATCTCAATGGAATCTTGCTATGCAAATACTGGTAGAAATAAGGAGCTGGTATTTGGAAATCTTACTTGGTTGGTTCTATTCTGAGTCAGGTGCAGAAAGTCAGTCTGTCATCTAAGGCAAAGGGGGATGAAAGGGTGTCTTTACTTCAGCATTTTAGTGTAGATCAGGAGTGTGCTGTTCTTCCAAAGTGAATCTTGTGATTATCCCTCTTACTGTACTTTGGCTCCTGTTACAGAGGGATGTTGAGGCGTGGGAGCTGTGCTCCTTTCAGATGAAATCAAATCAAAATGTGTGCTTCAGGAGATACTCTAACATGTTCCAGCAGCCTTTGGAGATTCAAAAATGGTAACAGACTAAGTCTAGTTTAAAATGACTCTACTAAAATCAGGTACTGTGTGGATGCTGCATTCTTGGTGCCAAGCCTTTTATTCTACAGATCTACTCCTGTTATACTACAGTTCTTACTAAAAGGCACATGGCAGACTAAGGTGGCATGTAACTGTGAAAGGGGATACGAGATCATAGTATTGTCTTTTTTCAGCACATCCAGGTTTTTGAGTTCTGAATAAAAACAGAACCATTGTGATAATCATATTTATTTATATAATTGTGCTATGGCAAGAATATTTGTGGTTGAAATCTGAAACTCCATCTCTACATAGAATCTAACACAAACTACTTTGCGGTAGGGAGAAATTATAAGCTAAATTCAAAGCAATTGTAGAGATCGTTGGCATGTGCCCAGTTGGTGACTGTTCATACATTGTGTTATCTCAGCTCAGTCCCCAGTCTTACAGCAGAGAGGTGCTTGCTGAGCATGGGACAACTTGCCCATGTGGGAGAATGTAAATACGTTGGCCACGTGCCACCTACCTCAGTCTCTTTACAGGAGACAAACTAATGTGTTAGTGATGAGCCAAATTCTGCCACATTTTGCTGTTGCTCACCAATGAAGGAAGAATGAGGAATGAGCTTTAAAAGTTGCATAACTGCAAGTGAAGAGGCTTTGATGTGCCCATGTAAAAGCAATCTTGTGTACTAATTGAAGGGGTTCCAGTCATGTGTTAACTGTGCTTTTATAACTTACTAGTTCATACCACCTGCAGTTGTAACTAAATACATCGGTGACACTAGATACTGAATCTTGGGCTGACCGACTGGACGTGTCTTCCTGAGATGGCTCCAGTTGTCTGCCACCTATGGAAAATGAAATTTTACCAAGCAGGGAAGGAGATGTGGAGACTTAACGGATACCAGGCTCCTCTTGCAACTGGAAAGGCAAGAACCAGAACTGGGACCAGACTTTTTTCTCTTCCAGTAGCACAGGAAGGTAGAAGAAACAGAGCAGTTGTAGCCACTTCAGCACTTTGGCTTTTCAAGATTCAGGCAAGACTTTTTTCACTTAAAAGCAGTGCCAATTCCCTGTCTTTAGCTTTGTTATATTGTAGGGCTATTACAGAATAGAATTACTTATCAGTTGGAATTATGCAGGACTTTCCAAGTTAACACTTACACGTTGGAATTTGTCGGTAAGATTATCACAGGTCACATGAATAGATGCAGCAGAGCAGGAGAGGAAATACTGCTGGACTGAAGGGAATGGGCAGACAAAGAGAAGGACAGCACTTGTCTGGACATGAAAAGGTTATCCATGTCACTCCATGTATGAGAGTTTCGTTTTTGCCCTTGGACTTCGAAAAGAGTCATACTTGTTTTAATACCAAAATACTACTGTACTTACTTCTTTCCCCCCTGTAATCAGTTACCAACTGCTTAAAAATTGTCTGGTTTTGGCCTAGCCATGCTGATTTCACTGTCTGTTTGAATGGGCAAGGAATTAATCCCATACACATGGGCCACTCATCCTCCACAAGCAAGAACACTTCCAAAGTCTAAGGGAAAATAAGGTTACAAAAGTTTCTTTTTCTTGCCAGTGTTTTATCTTTTCACGTAGTCCAGATACTCCAGAAAAGTAGAAAACCAGGAATACTGATTTTCTTCAGAAACAAAATCATTCACATTTGTCTCAGCTTAAGCACTGAAGTACTACATCTCCTGTCAGGTTGGTCTTATCATTTTAAGACTACAGGAAGATGAGACAGGTATCAGAAATCACTAGTTTTCACATAATGCATCTAGGAAAATCACATTCCTATCTCCAAGCTGAGAGCCCTGCACCTTGTAGGAATAATCTAGTACTGTTCCTAGTCCTATGTGATACACATAGGGGAGCATAGTGATTGGGTTTCTTTTGGTTTGGTGTTGCCCCTGATGAAGTACCATCCATTGAAATAACCCAGCTTTAGGCCTTCAACGTATTTTTCCAGAACAGTGTAGAACACAGAAGGTGAGCTGCTGTTCTGAACCAGCCTCTCCCAGCATCTCTCTTTTTGCACTGCTTATAACGGGACTTCTGGAAGACAAGCTTTTTGTTTAGGTGTGTGTGCTGAGGTGGGGTTGTATCACCTCCTTAGTTTTCTTAGTGGGCATTTTGGCAGACATATTTATGAAATAGAAAGGAAGGAACCTCTCTCTTCCATCGCCACAGGTTTTTTTAATGTGATGTATGAAAAGAGAATTACAGCTGTGGGAGTTTAATTATTTGGATCTCTTGGATGCCATTCAGTAACTGCTCACTGAATTTCTACCAGTAAGTGCACTGTAATGTTACATGCATTTACCTGTAATATCTATCCTTGTAAAACTGAACTTTTTTATTATAATTTTTATTGTGTCAAGTTTCTTGTCTGATGGATCTTGATAAAGGCTCTACATGCATTGTTAGGGAGAGGTTCTGTTTGGGGCTCCATTAATAATGGATATCATCCATCTGTCTCTCAAAAATGAATTTTCATGATCTCATTGTTTTGAATGTTATGGCTAAAGCTCACAGTTGTCATATGTGGGAAGAAGAATTTGCCTTAGTAGATTAGACCATTGGTCCATGAAATCAGGAATCCTGCCTTCCCTGGCAGCCAGTTCGTCGCTCTACATATTAAGGACACTATTCTGATCACTCAGTATACAGAATTTTCTCTAATTTAAATGAAAAAGCAGCATGATAGGGCTCTTTCATTTCCCTCCAGGATATTAGGGCGCATTCATGGAAATGCATCAGGGACAATATCACATGCTGTGCATATCCTAGAAGGGGAAGGAGAAGTCTGTATGAGAGGGGTAGTGAACAGTGCAGATTGTCATGCTGTACTGACGTTTTTCTTAATATTTCTTTGAAATCTTTTAATAACTGTGTAAGTATCTGAAGCCCTTGGGCAGCGCTGACGTTGCGTGGCAGCAGTTCAGCAGTAGCACAGCCTATGCATTACTGACCTTGGCAGGATTACATAAACCCTATTTTCACCTGCATAAAACATTCTTCAACAATTTTTCTTCTGCTTTAGGCGTCACCAGTGTTTTCTCCAGTGTCACAGTGGCATGCTAGGTTTCAGCCTCTGTGATGATGATCATGAGGAAACTTCTCTGTTCTCTATCCATGCTAGGCGTGCCACGCTCTGGTTTCTGTGTTACTGAAGGGGTGGTGTAGGGTGCCTTGTAACGTTACCTCCCTTCTCTCAATTTGATGACATCGCTTGGAGGGTTTTGCAGAAGTCATATTCAAGTTCTCAAACCTTGACTCCACTGAAGTCAACAAAATCTTTATCATTTGCTTTTGCAGAGCTAAATAAGGAACAGGGAAATTTTTATCCCTTAAAGCAGGTTATTTCTGATGGTTCTACTTGAGAATCATCCTCCAACAAAACAAGACCTGAGAGGTGTCTCCAGAATCTGTAAACCTAAACTTTCTCTGGCAGCTGCAGAGATCTTGCTATTTCTGGCTGGTAGCTGGGAGGATATCTCTGTGGGTGGTTTGTGAGGTGGGAGTTTGATAGACCCTTTGCCCGTCTTCTGTTAACTTGCATGTGATGATGAAAAATGAGGAGCTGCAAAATACTGATAGAAGGAAGAAAATGTTGACAACAGTCATGCATGTGCGTATTTGTGTAAGTGTTCCTCAAGGAAACGATCATACATATGAAACCTTTTGGATTTGCAAACCCTTTAAGTAGAGACCCTAGAAACTACTGTGTGATGTGTATAAGTAAATATATACCACAAGAGGTGAATTACAAAGGTCCAAAAAACTTGCCAGAGAAGAAGTCCAATTAAAAACTTTGTGCAACTTACGCATGTTCACATATGCATGATCTAAACATTGATTTCAAACAAAGGCATGTTGAGGGAGGAAAGATGATCCACAGTTAAACTGTGAGCACCCTTGAAATATGATTGTGAGTTTCTTTTAATATCTTGCCATCCCAGTAAAATGGCAAAACCCATACTTTTTAGATCGGGTAAATATTTTGCTTGTAAGGATTATGAAGTTGTCCAGCACTAGGGACACAATCCTTACGTATCTACTTAGTAGATAATTCACATAAATGAAATGGGTCTGAATTAACTGGACATGCTTTTCTTTCTGGATATTTTGTTTTGTGCTGTCGTTGGCTATCCCATTCCATTAATCTGTTTCACTTCAAGAACATTTTTAAACACACCGAGAACTCTGTGATAACTTCTCCTTTTTGAGGGATTTTGTAGGTCACTAATGTTATCCCAAAACTGCACTTGGGAACATCTTAGGAAGAAAGAGAAAGATACTGCTTTTGTAAAGAATCAGTTAAGGACAGAATTCCTCCTTTCATCAGACTCAAAAATCAGGTTTCTTAGATTAGAGCATCAGCTGATGTATATCATCAGCTTTACTTGCACTGACTGCAGGAAGGAGAATTTACAGCAGCTGATAATCCCCCTACTGAAATCTTCACAAACATGATCTTAAAAATGCCATCCCTGTGTCCTGTGATCTGCACTTAATCTGCCTTTTTGGATTTTAGTCCACGTTGTGGACTAGTTAAACATGCACATTGATAGGACTAGTTAAGCATAGACATCAGAAACCAACAATAATGAGAGAAAGGCAGTATATACTAAGACGTGCTGTCTTTGGAAGCATAGAAGTAATTTCCAACATTGCAGTTCACAGCATGTGATAACTTGGTGATTAATGTCCAAAGGCTTTAGGAAAATAAACACAGCAATGTAATCTAAATACAATGTAAAACTAAGCAGTGCTTCATCAAGTAACATCAGATCTTAAATTAATGGAGTTTCCAGTAGTGAGTACACGCTCCTGTGGAACACTGGTGTGTGCATTTGAAGTATCAAAATGGGAGATATTACTTGCTTCAGATCAGAGGCTGTTGAGCCCTGAGACTGCTCTGGCTCTTATATATGGGTTTGTATTAGGAAATAACAGTGCAATAGGATATTCCCATACCTAGAACTCGAGCCTGGTGTCTTGGTGCAGCAAATTGGCTTAACATTGAAAACATAATCAGTTGTCAGTTCATTAGGTAACCTGAAGTTCTTATTTAGAGTTGGTTTTGAAATATGAGCATATTCTAAAGAAATAAAACCAGTGGAACTACTATGTTCTTTTAAACTTAGAATTTTTATATAGAAAAGGAAGCCTCGTAATGCTGTTGTTCCCTTTAAGAACTGTGGGGTTTTTGATTCTCAACGTTGTTTTTGCAGCCCTCTGAGCTCTGCTATTTCCGACGGATCTTATTCTAGTTTACTCCAGAGAAAGCATGAACGGATTTTAGGCTATTGCTTAGTCCTTATTTGCTTGTCCTTTTTTTGCCTAGTGTTTCTTAGTGAGGATAATGATTTTGCTTCCTTAACCGCTTTGCACGGTGTAGAGGTTACAGCAGATAGCACGCAAGGAAGGAAGGAAGGAAGGAGAAGTGATAAGGTGTGCTCTGAGAAGGGGTCACTGTCGTTCATTGCCGACAGTGAGCGGCGTGGGCCATCACACCAGGCCTTGCCAGCAGAAGTGACACGTGAATGGCCCCTGGGGCTTCCGCCGGAGGAACTTTAGCAGGAGCAACCTGCCAGTCATATTTCAAGGGTGCTCACTCAGCGCTGCAAAAACCAACCCATTGATTAAATAAACATAATTTTTCCCCATTGTTCTCAACTGGCCTGTAATTAAATACACGTATAATGTATGGAAATATATGCTGCATAAAAAGCCTGTGAAGTCACTGTACCTAGGTGGGCCAAATGTGTGAATAAGGTAGTAGGCAATTTCAGTTTGTGGTCTCTTGCCTTAGGGAGTGTCTTTTAATGACTTGATGTGATGCCTTTTACAGTTTATCGCTGATGACATTTTGAGGACACACACAGTTCGTAGAACAAAGAACAATAAAACTAGGGTATTTTCATGAATGTGGTTTATATGCCCTACAAGTTATCAGCCTGTGCTACTGTATGTTATTCTCCCTGAAGGTAAGAAAAAGCCCACCTTTCTTAAGGAGAATAATGTTGGCTATGTGACAGTAAACTGGTAGTAAGTAACCTAACACTAGGAGTTACTTTTAATAAATAAAATATTATTTGTTTTCATTTTTGTGTTTTGGGGTTTTTTCTCCTAATCTTTAAGGTATCTGAATATTTCCAAATTACCTATGTGTCATTTATATATATACATATATATATATATGTGTGTGTGTGTGTGGGTTTACTTATGTGTTAGAAAATTGCACTGTCACTTGTGCAGTGGTCCTAACTTGGAGCTCCGAGTAATCCTAGATGCACTCAATCTTCAGGTTAGTGAATGCCTGGGGAGTACAAAGATCTTGAACTTGGCTTATTTGCTTGCTTAAGGAATGAGCATCTCAGCTGTTTTGGAGGGTGCTCTGGTATTCTCAGTTAGTCTGGATTTCCTCAGGACTTGATTCTCAGTCGTGTCATTCGTATGTCTCAATCTTTGAAAAGGAAAGCTTTGTTATTGTACCTGTAAAGAAGAAATGGTAATGCAGCTGAAATACATGTGCAAGCACGTGTGTGTATACAAATAGACATGATTTTCTATACGTGAATTTTCACTGGATAATGTATTTATGTTATCTGTAGATACAGTTTTAGCAAGTACAGCAAACATTGAAAGATCTGATGTAACTGAACTCTGTAATCACATTTGAGTCTTATCATACCTGCTACATTGTGTGCTATGTTCAAAGACTATCTGACAATCTCGTCTTTTAAAACTTCTTATATTGTGTTACTTTCTATACAACTTCAGAGTTGCCTCCCACTTGTGCTTATATTATAGCAGGCTTACCAGTTTCTCTTCCAAAGAAATGTCTCTTTCTTTGTGATGGGTAGGAAAGAGCAAGAATTAAACCTAAATTATCTGTCTAGCCTTGGTGTGATCAGGAATTGATGGTGGCAACAGGCAACTGCTGAAGGAGTACATTCCAGCTTTGTTTGGCACAATCATAGCAGTGATGCTTAATCAAAAGAACTGAGGTTAATGTAGAATCCATTCAATACAGTCATTGAATACTTAGCCAAAATCTATTTGTGTTAATAGAGTTTATATATAGATATCAAAATGTACCTCTGGTAACCTTCACAGTTACTAGGTATGTGTTGTTATTAATCAGGCAGGTATAAATATTCTGCAGTGTAAAACGTGAATGTCTGATCTGAAAACAATTATAAATAATCCTCCATTAAATCTTAAAGCAATTTAAAGACCAAAAGTGAATTCGTACTAGTAACAGTGTTTTCTTTCAGAAAACTTCTAATCTACCTTAGCCAAAGCCAATGGCTCACTGAATCAGCCATGGTAAACGGGAAGCTTATTACTGGAATTATGTTCTCCGTAACGGTTTCACAAATCCTGGTACTCTTCCACTCTGTATTTTCCAACTTAACAGGTGATGAATTGGTTGGGATTGCCAGGAAAAACTGAGTATTTAATTGTAAATATTATTGGATTAGCCCTACAGTAATTGTTAGTATTTATGTCTTGTGTATCCTGCCCGCATGGCTGCAAGCCCCTGGTATAATGTTCAGCGACATGAGAGGGTTTCAGTAGCTGGCAACTGCCACTGGCTTTATGCTCTTCTTCAGGAGATTCTCTTTGCTAGACTGTGCCCTGGTACCACTTGAATAAAAATGGCAGCAGCCAGTGCAAAGGAGGCATTACTTTCTTCTTTGGTGCAGTTGTTAAACCAGAAAGGCTTGCCAAAGCTATAGAGACTATCCGTGGATGTACTGGCCACATTCCTATTCTGAGAGCTTCTATCTTTCCTTAAAGCTGGTGTTTTGGAAGTAGGTCTGTTGCAGACCAGCAGCCTGTGGCAGTGAGGTGGGGAGCTGGGGTTTCAGTTAGATACAGCATGTAAAAGCACAGAATAAATATTAGAAATGCAATAATGGGGAGCTACTTGTGAAGAGTGTTAGCATTGCCTCCATATCATAACTGAATGCAGAGTCACAGGTTTGAGAGAAATAAGCACGTATGTTAATTTGCCTGTGAACACCATAAAGGTGTAAGAAAGGGAGGAAAGAGTCACAGCATTTGTATTGCTCTTTATGTTGCACTGGGATGCAGTGTCATTTATCTGATAATAACACATCTTAAAGGGAACCTGCAATTAATTTTGTCAGCATCTTCAGGCAAACTAAGCAGCCGATGAAAATAGCAGCAGTCATAATGTCCGTGTGTTGCACCAGCTGCGTTTCCAAATCTCCAAGCTCTGTAAGAGATTTTCTCATTGGAAGATGAGGTACCGCATCGAAGCACCTTTCAGTAAGGGTTAATGAAAAGTTGTAATCTGGTGTGGTTCCTTATAATGTATTGCTCCACTTTTGTTTAATGTGGCAGGATGACAGGACCTTGAAATAATAATTGCAACAAGTTTTGCTAGCTCTCTCCACAAGCAGATTTGCTGCTCCTTCTGTTCTCATAGCTTCATGTTCTAGAGGATCCTGTGACTATTGCATTTCCACTCTTTTCTACCTTTTCTCCCTGCATGATAATCTTTATTTTAATTTTAGCTTATTTTCATTTGCTTTTCTCCCAGGACCCAATTTGTTCTCTTTGTGTGATTCCTCTTGTTCCTGCTAATCTTTTCAGTCCCAAACCTTACTGAATCTGATTAGGTCAGACAGAGGCAGGCAACCTTTCCTGGTGGAAATGTCAAGTGCTGCTGATGTCCCATCAATGTAATAACTTGAATCACAATGGTTCTTCCTGGAAAATCTATAGACGAACATGTTACCATTGACCTACCTGAGAATTTCAGTTAGGTGGAACAGAAAAGCCAGCCAGTGATGGGCCAGCAGAAGGACTGTTCCAAAAATTAAAGGCTTAAGTGCATAAGGCACAGAAAGTGATGGAATGACTTTGAGATAAATCTAGTGGCATACAAACCTCCGTTGCCCCTTACTTCCATGTATCCCTGGACCTCCGTAGCACTTGGGGCACCACAGCTATCAATTCCCAATTCACCTGTATCACTGGCATCCTCAATAATAATGTTGCCCCCACCAACAGCCCAGGTCATGTGTGTAATACATCAGCAGTAAAGTGGGATGCACTGTTTGATAAGCTGTCATTCTCTCTAAAGATTTTTATTTGTTTAACAAATAATATTCTTTCCATTGCAGATTTAAGGTGGAGGGTGAAAATGGGAAAGAGGAGTAATTTATAGTTGCACATGACCAGTGAAAGGATTTTTTCCTTTCTTGTGGTGCAAATTAACTTTGTGAAGTGGCTGTTTCCTTGCCAGCAAAGGCCGACTGAGCCCTAGCCTTGGAGTGCACATCCCAACAAATCAGATGGTTTGCATCATGTAATAAATCTGTAGGTATTTGCTGTAGTCTTAATTCCACTGTCCTTGGAATGGTCCACTGAACTTCCAAGATTTTAATAACCTCTCATTATTAGGAATGTCAGTGTCTCAGACGGTGGACTCTGGAGGGTTAATTTCTATCTAGGTCAGAGATCAAGGGTTCAGTGCACTGTCATGAGAATATGAAAGAGAACAGTAGAGACCTCTTTAAAGCAGATAAACTTGCAAATACGTTTAAGACAGTAATTTTCTGTCTGAAAACGAAAAGATAATGTAATTTCTGCCTGTGAAAAATGACAGCACCATTGGTTTCTCTGTGCATCTCTCCCTGCTACTTAATCCTCGCTGAGTTATGATGCAGGTTATCAGAGAAATGATTGTACAAATACAGTGTTCTTTGGCAGTGAATGCCCTTGATTATACTTTAAATGTGCACACAATAGCCAGCAAGCTGGCAGTTTAGTGTAGCTTCCAGCCCTCAGGAAAGCACCCATAGTTTTCGGAATATCTGGGCTGTGATAGGCAGAGTAATTTCCATAACAAACAGTCCGAGTGTCATGTACAGCACCCCAGGGAGGCTGGAGCCTCACCACTGACTTCAGCTGACCTGTGTCTTTTTACACAGTCGAGGAGCTGGCCTGTGACTGCCAAGCAAATCAAAAGTTCACAAAATACGGTGCTTTTTTAGCTATTTGTGAACACTGTGGGAAGACAGAGAAAAAATAACACTCCCAAAGGGAAAAGGTTCATTTATGTTATACTTTTTAGAGACTTCATAGAAAGAATAATCAAAAGGATCACTTAAACCATGGGAGACAGGGAACAATAAGTGTTAAGACTTTTTGTGGGAGAGAACTGTTTTCTTACTAAATTGCTTTATTTTTTTGTGTTGCATGACAACAGTGCTTTCCTACTTGGGAAAGTATTTACACTGTCGTTGTGAATAGCAGTGGTGTAAGTAAAGTTGTCTTTTTCTGTTTCTCGGAGAAGCGGGAGGTTATGGCAGCATGTTTTGCTGGCTCATTTATTTTCTTTTCTAAAGGAAGTTTATTAAAACTATTTTTGGAGCATCAGCACAGTTATCATAGGAATTCTTTACTTTTTGGAGAGCACCCGACTACTTGCATTGATGAGTCCTGGGATGCATAGATTAAAATAGGGTAGAAAAGCCTGCAATTGATAGAACAAACAGAACATAACATTCCCCCATTTCTATTTCAGTCCTATCCCTGAATTGCGAGATTAGTGAAGGAAATTCTCTTTTCCTGATGCTTCTAGATAAGGTTGACCCCTCAGCTTCAAGGTTATATGCTCGTATTTGCAATGCTTATAGGCATGGAAGAGCAAAGCACATTTCACTTAATAATGCCTTCTGTTTGTATTACCCGTATTAGTAAACACTGAACTGAACACAAACAATGCAACAATATGAATGCAAGGGCTCTCCCTTGATGTTCCCCATTAAATGCATTGTAAGCGGCCTATATCTGTGTGACACATCTAAAGAGATTACCACGCATCTAGGCTTGGAGGCCTCTGGGTAGGCTAAGTGTTTGAAATACATAAGCTGCAAAGGAGCTAAACTACTGTCATGTAAAAGGAATCCTTAAGAAGTGATTTCTTATCACAGGTGCTATTTTAAGGTCCACGTTTACATGCAGAATCAACTCAGTCTGTTCATCTCGCTTTCCTGTATCTAAGGATTTATGTGTTCCTCCAGTCTTGTGAATAAATTCTGATGGTTTAATGGTGATTTTGCTGTCTTCTTAAAAGCACTTACTGTAGGCAGAGTGAGTTAACAAAGCATGTGCTTTCTCTGTCATCTATAGGCTTGGTATAACTGTGGCAGTCAGTTATTTGATAAATTCCCCAGCTCATTCAAGATTTGGGTTCTCTTAATGACATATAAACTGGCTTTTTAGAATGTATATCTATGAGAGGAAATCTAATTTGACAAATCTATGGAGTAAGCCACATCTTGGAAGAGGTCAGAATCCAGATACAGGAGCTGGAGTAGTCACAATAGCTTCCTAGCAGCCCAGCAAATGATCTTAGAAAAGCTTCTGAAGAGATGCTCTTTCCAAATCTGTGTTTAGGTCAATGTGGAACAAAAATGTTTATGGAGTCATAGAAAAGGATGACTTGGAGTTCAGTTTTGTTGCTTGGGACCATTATACTGTAACTCATAGTGTTAAAGGAAAAGGTGTGCCAGTATGGTTTCTTGTTGGTTTGATTTCAGCAGAGAATACATGACCTTGTGTGAGCATCTTTTTATGGCAATGTCCTCCTTTATCTCTTCTATAGAGAAACCATTTCTTTTAGCTCATCCTACTGTGGCTACACTTTATAGCAGAGAACAGCTTTCCTTTTTGTAGCTGTACATCATGAATAACAGCTTTATTTGGTGCCAAATGAGATGCCCTGATTTGTGAGCTTTCCATAAACATACCTGAATTGTTCAATTTCCTTCTCATTGCATAATTTCCATCTTGGCCTTCTGCCTGCTGATATTCAGATAAAGACTGCATTCAAGTCATTTACAAAAATGCCATGAAACTGTTTGAACGTAGCCTGCTATCAAACATAACAGGGTTGTTTGATTTTTGTTTATGTGTAATGTAAGTACTACTCACCATTTTCTTTTAACAGCTACTTTAACAACTGTCTTGCAATAATGAATGGTAACAGGGGAAAAGAAAGAGCATTAGAAGTTACCTGTTTAAATGGATATATTCAATGTTCGTGGCAGAATGTAACATTGATTATTATTTATAGGTTTGTTTTAATGCTCCTTTTTGTTTGAGGAAACAAGCAAGATCACTTACTGTTTTCTTTTTTCTTTCTTTTCTTTCATGTCCTTTCAACGCGGTGATGGATTCCTAACATGGATATCTGAACTGCTCTGCAAATGGCTTGGCTTTGATGTAACTTCAATAGGTAAGTGAATTTACCTACATTACTACAGTATTCTTGCTGCAAAATATTTATTTAAAATTTAGAATGCAAACGAATTCAAATGAATTTCCAAAACAGCAGTGAAAATGTGTTTCATATGGAGTCCAGCAAACAGCAGATTGGGTTGATAAAGGGGGGATCAGCCCGATTCTTCCTTTTCCCAGGGAAAATGTATCTTGTCATATTTTGGCCTCAGTGTCAGGATAAATTTGGCACCTGCTCAGCTATCTGCATTGTAACATTTATTTAATCTTTGTGGTTAAATGTGAAGAAAGAGTTACAATGGAAAAAGAATTATTTGTCTTTGAGAATACATTCTGTTCTCAAGGAACGGAAGAAGAAGGGTAAGGAAAGAAACCCTTTCTTCAGCCACTAAATTACCAGAGTTTTATGTTATCGATGGTGTTTGTTATATTGAGATACGAAGCTCTTGATGATGAAGATGGTTGAGAAGGGGCAGCAAAGCAAGGTACATGAGTGTGGAAAACTGTTTAATGAAATCACTCTATCCAGTGGGTGAATGTCCATTGGATACCATAGTTAGAGTGTCTACTGACTGTTACTTTATAGCATATGACAATATATGACAGTATATGACAATATAGTATATGACAATATAGATAATAGCAAAATGGTCTTCCTCAGGATGTAGACCCTGGCTAAGATTGCCCCATGTCCAGACAGCTCATGAGGTAGTCTTTCCTGCATGTATAGCAGAATGATTAGAATATGTATTAAAAAAATAATGCTGTGCTTGGTACCACAACCAACCAAATGAAGATTTTAAGCTATGGTACTTAGTGTTTCATCAGCTATCAATCTGGCCAAGCTTTTTGTGTAGATATGGGCTTTCTGTGTATTTGTGTTGTTTTAGTTTGTCTCTTGTAGAAGCAAGGAAATAGTGCTGGGGCTGTCTGTACATTTCAGTTGACGGTTGAACCTGCATTTGTCCTGACATCCTCACCCTCAAGCCCAGGCTATGTCCTGACCTTCCCATGTGAGGGCACCTGACCATGCCCTGGCAAGAAGGATCAGGAGAGGATCCTGGCAGGCATCAGAAGGGTGATCTGCAGGAAGAGCATGTGTATGCTTACCTACAACTGAGTTTAACTGATTATTAGAATTGTGTTTCTTTAACTGTTCCTTTGCTGTTACTGCCACTTCATAGCTGCAGTGCAGGATTGCAGTTCAAATACAGGAGCAATAGTTCTGGAGGGTCCCTCATTTGTATGTTCTCCAAACATGGAGCATAGATGTGTCCCCATGATGGCAGTTGGAGCTACATGATTCTGGGCAACATTTCTGCAGCTGCACACAACCAGCTGCAATATAATGCTGTGCAATAGAGGTGTTGTAACACTCTTCTGAGTTTTTTAGACTAAGGCATGAAGAAGGAGGAGAAAACAGAGCAATCCTCTCAGTGAGATTGTGGTCTCAAAAATACCAGTGTTGGTTGTTGTTGCCAAAAGTAAAATTTGGCCTGTGGTGTGCTCAATTAGCACACTTACTGCCTAATATTTGCTTTGCCTGTTTTCACTAGGTAGCCAGCGTTTCACAGAAGAGAGATGCCAGTTTGCATTATAGCAATAAATGTTCGTGAGAGATGTTAAGAAGGAAGATATGCTTTAGAGTACTGTGACAGGGAAAGACAAGAAACTGTGTAAAACCTGCTAGCTGGTAAGCAGACAGATTATTCTGCTTGTTTATACTAGTCAGATGTACGACTTCTTTCTATGTATTTGATATATGTAGGCAGGAAGACAGAAGAGTCATGTGTACTGTTCTGGTCCTGCTACAGTACAATTACTCAACTTCTTTTTCACAAAACAACTGTGCCTCAGACTGGAGTTGCAGGGTTCACCAGGGAAAGAACAGCTGGTTTCCTTATTAGTTTTTATGTCATACATAAGGAGGACCATGTTTCCCATTGTGAGAGTGTAAAAGAAAATGAAAGCTCTGGGCATCATCATTAAAATCTTGGAAGTGTAGTATGTGTCAGTTCCGTTCCCACAACACCTGGATCAAAAGCTTAGTGTGAGGCCCCTTAGCAAACAAAACCAGACTGTTTTCCACACTTTGGATTTCTTGCATTAGGTTTCCAGTAATTTTTTATTTCAGCTATGTTTTGCAATATTGTCTAGGGTATTGTACTTCTGGAGGGTACTGAAAAAGGGAAGCAAACAACTATAGAAAACAACTTTTGTATGTATTTCTGAGTATCTTCTATGCACTTTGAATTAATGCTAGCAAAAATGTGAATTAGACAAATATGTTCTTTGCTCCAAAAAGCTAATAGAGAGATGTCTTTCCATCTGTTATATTGCATTACTGCATTTTCACATCTTCTAGAATGCAGTGCATGTTACAGGTCTTGAGTTGCACAGTTCCACCCTCACCACGAGGTTTGCTGAATTAGGTGGGTTAACAAAGAGAGAGAAAGAATTTCTCTCTTCATGATGAGGTCAACATGGTCTTCATGATGTGGTCTTTTTTTGAGCCTAGTAATTCTGAAAGACTATGTATTATGGAACAGAAAGAAATCATAGAATGGTTTGGGTTAGAAAGGACCTTAAGATCATCCAGTTCCAACCCCCTGCCATGGGCAGGGACGCCTCACACTAGACCATGTTGCCCAAGGCTCTGTCCAACCTGGCTTTGAACACTGCCAGGGATGACTTCTGTGGGCAACCCTTTCCAGTGCCTCACCACCCTCATAGAAAAGAACCTCTTCCTTATATCTAACCTGAACTTCCCCTGTTTAAGTTTGAATCAGACTAACTTCTAGCAGATTTTTTTGTGGACAATGATAACACAGTTTGTTATGACAGGATTGAAAACAGATTCTTGGTAATGTGAATAATTCAGGAAAAATCAATGACTTCCATCAGTGTTCAAAATGCACAGTGAGTGTTTATTAAATAATGAAGTTTCCCAACTTGTCTACAGTTCCTATCAACGCAACAAATTAACCATGTAGCTAGAGAAATTGTTAGCAAGAATAAGTAAGTGTTGTTACCTTTCTATATCTTTGAATCAGATTTAGGATCTGGGATGCTTTTTGTGTTGTGAAGAATAGTTAGGCAAAGAAAAATGAGTCTTATACTCAGAATTGTGCGTAAAACAGTGTTTTGTTCAAAAGGGAAGTTGCAGTGGTACAAATACTTGCAAAAAGAGCCATTATTTGTTCATTGTGGAGATCAGAGGCATCATTCTGAGAAACTAACAAATAACAGTTGGGGGGGGAAATGTAGATTTCATAAATTAGGCAGGGTCTGAATAGATTATTCCAGGGTCACAAGGGGACTGTTTATCTTTGTGTTGGCAAACTAGTTGAACAGTCAGAGACAGCAAGTGAGAAGTGATGTTAGGACTCATCATGTTTGGCAGCAATTTGTGCAGCCAACCAAGCTTACGGAAGTAAGCTGGGGAGGTGTTCAAAATGTTGGGTGTTCATTGAAATGAATCTTTTCAAGCAAACATTCTAAAATCCAATATTCCTCCTGTTTCCTTCCATTCCGTATACAGCACAAATTAAAGGCTTTATTATTGTTGCTGTTTTCACTACTCTTACTTCAAGAAAGAGCAGTCTGAGAATTTCCGTCTTTCTCCTCATAGTGCATTTTAGTTTGTTTCATGGGCAAGCAGTTCAATCCCATAACCTCAATCCCCGTATTTCTTCTGTTTCCTGTGGCTTGAAGTTGTACTGGATGTGGTCTTACACTCACTGGAATTTCTGTAATTCACTGCTTCTAGTTATATATGTCTGTGTGGTGTGCCCATATATATGTTTGCTTTGTTTGCGAAGTGTATTATACTTTATGTCAGGAACGTGTTGCAGGGAGACACTGACACATTAAGAATCATGCAGCATTGAATACCAAGAGATCACCTGTTGTTTTTACCTTGCAGCCGAGTCTCCTCTCCTTTTCCTTTCTTCACACATGATTCTATTTAGTTTTCCAAATAGCATTTTATATAGGTTCCTACCTAGCGGACTGGCCGCTTGCTGGTTGGTGACTGGGGTCTTAATAAACAATTTATGAGATGCCCAAATAGTTAAAAGTAAGAGCATTGAAACCCATTGGCTTCCTGCAGCAGTCTTAAATGCTGTTTCTTTCCAGAGCCACGCTTGATTAATACCACGAAAATTTAGTGAGGAACATATAGTAATACCCTTGAGTGATAAGCATCAAATTTCCAGAAGTTCGGGCAATGTTCTACCTTGTGAAGACAGTAAAGAACATTTCCTGTCCTCAGGTGAGAAGTCATGGTACTGAGGGACTTAATCTGGATCAGCACTTTATGTACATAGGTTTTGCCTGGAAAGTTAGAGCAGTAGTAGAAGCAATAAATAATGGATTAGTCTGCAGATTTTGTTACCTGTGTGCATCTATATAAAGACGCTTTCCGACCACTTCCCTCCAATCATGTCTGTATGCGCATTTATGCTCATCACAGGAGAGAGCTACCACTAGTGCTATAAAGACTTCACTTTCTAATTAAGGAAATACTGGTTTGCAATAAGCCAAGCTGGCATTTATAGCACTCCCACTAATCCACAGTAATATCTACCACTGACTGTTGTGCAGTTTTGCATACATGACCCATGGCATGAGGAAGCTTGCTCGATTTCACCAGCCTGAGTGTAGCACGTGCAGTCATGGTGTCAGTGTGGAGTCACTAGTGTGCTGTAAATTCACAGCCAAGTCTTCTGGGCTATAATGTCTTCATTTAGAAAAGCCCTGTATCGTAAAAGGGGAGCCTTTATGAGTTATTTTGATCAATTCCTCCTATCTGGGTTTTCTCTAGTCTGTTTCTCATTAATGGTCTATTACAACTTATATCAGCATCGTAGATCTCTGTGAACTCCCACTATCTTGCCACTATTTGTCGTGTATTTTATTGACGTCTATATTTAAACACTTAATGCTCTTCATTATGCTCTCAGGATCAGTAACAGCAGGCCATCACCGTAAAGCAGCTCAGTGCCATTAGAACTAAGCTACTAACTTATGTCTATCTAAAACAGACTTGAAGATGCAGATGTTGTTGCTGTTGTTTTACCCTTTCCATACTGCTTTTCTATTCTGTTCCCTTTGCACAGCACGTGGTTTTAAAAGCAAGTGAATTAAAGCTCAGCGACTTTATTAAACATAACCTGTTACAGTGGGCTTAAAGGTCTGGTTAAAATTGTCGTGTGGAAAGCTGACTATTTTGAAATATTTCCATTCTGTTAAAATAAACAGGGAACAACAACAACAAAAAAAATCTGGAAAGTTTTTACTAACAATGTGAAGTTAAAAGAAAAATGCCTTTACATGTCGTTTTTTTGAGAACTATTACATTGTGGTCAAAGTAGGGTATAGAGAGAATTAAAGGACAAAGGCTCTTTCAGAAAGCCAAAAAACCTCCAGAAATAGCAGGAAATGAGTTTGTGCCTGTCTCCTAATAAAGGATGTATATTTTTCAAACAAGCCATTGGAAGTGCACTTGAAATGTACAATATGACCACTGCGGCGTGCACTGCGTACGTACTGTGCCAGTGGCAACTTCTTTAGAAGGTGACCTTTTTCCATTAAGTACTTTTTTCCATGAATAAAATGGACATGTAATTAGCAAATGAGTACATGCACTTGCCTTAAAAAACCAGCAATAAGCCATCCATACTGTTCTTATAGACACTTTGTAGACACCCGAAGAATAAGCCATTTGATTTCTTTTTTGAAAGAAATGGAAGGACAACACTGGTTACCTGAGCATGCAGAAGCTTATCAAGGTAATAGATTTAGGCTTGAAAACCTTAAAAAACCCCTTGATCACTACTGTTTCAGCTTTGGGATGCTCTTCTGTGTTTAAATAGCAGGGAGAGAGGAGCTAATATCTTTGTTGCTTTTCTAGGCATAATAATGCTCAGCAATAGAAGCTGTAACATGGCAGAACATCTTGTGTCCTTGCTTGTGTCCATTATCTGTCATGTTGTAGCTAAATTATTTTTCTTGCCCTGTCCTGAACTATTTAAAATGAGGGAAAATTTGGGTTTCCAGACTTCCTGATGTGGATCAAGGGGCCTGGTAGCCCTAGCACTATGGGGGACTTCTGTGGAATAAGTTATACATCAGTACATTTTATAGTTATTTTTCTGTAAGTAAAATCACTAGTGTTTAGATTTTTTATTTCCATTCATGAGAATTGAACACGTATTAACATCATCCTTCCATTTTACCTCAATATTTTTCCCATTAAACATTTCTTATCTTTGGATAAGATATGGAAGTTTCTGAGAATGTAATCACTCATTAAAATGCATGTTTTCATCTTGCTGTTTTTTTAGAAGGGGGACTTGGCATTCAAATCAAATTAGATGCATATATAGGCTCTTGGACAGATGGGATCCTGTGGCATGAACCTCTTTCAGTTCTTTCTCTGAACCTTTTTTGAAAGAAAAGAGTGATTATGTATAGCTGCATGTAAAGCAAATAGTTGGAGAATGGAAGCACCATATTTTAAAAGAAGGAATAGCCTGATATGGACCAGTACGTAATAACTGAGACTTTGGCACCTTTCTTAGACGAGCAATAAAAAGAACATTCAACATGAAAAATTAAAGGTGTTATGGAGATGTTGAAAGTGATTTTCTGTTTCTTACTGAGGGATTATGAGAGAGATGAAGGATTCCAGTCTTTGAGAACCGGAGATAGTAATTTCTCTAGCTCTGTGGGACATACTATGCTTAGGAACGAAACTGTGTCTAATAAAATCTGAGGCTGAAATATTACCTCTGGCTTCCAGAACTTTATTCCTTTTATCCTCTCAAAGGAATGCTACATTCCAGTTAACCATTGACGTACCAGAGTTCACCAGTGCTTGACAGTTACTTGCAATATATCATCTGTGTATTTCTGTGTATGTTATTGTATCTGCAGGATTTTTCTGAGACCAGGGATGGAGAGGGAGAAATATTTATCTGTGAAGTTGAATGATAGTCTAACGAACAACTTGCAACACAGAAAAGCCTTGCCGTATGTGTTAACCAGACTATTTCCTCCCCAAAATTTTGTTAAGACTATTAATTCATTAATGGATAGTAGCATACTACTTGCACATGCGCATTTTAACGGGTCATATGGACCTGAGACAGTAATACTGCAGTTGTGATTCTTCTTCGTGTACTCAAACTATTTCTAACAGATACAGGCAAATTTTAACCTCCCATGTTGACAAAAAAAGCAGAATCCTGCAGGGCTGACATCAACAACAGAGGACATTAAGGCTGCAGTCTATTTACTAGGCATATGTTTTTCCTGGCTCTGCCTGCTTTCTGTTAAATGTCTTGCAAAGGACATATTATAGTAGTGAGCTATCTAAAGTGTGAAAATAGTTGTTTGAGACAAACGTAATACATTTATCCTCTAACTCATGCTATTTTGTGTCCTGCAGTATTTTCCCTTTACTTCCATATATTTTCTGTCTTTTCTGAAGTGTGGTTAGAAATAACTTGCATGAGTTGTTAGTGTTGTGCATTTTTAAGGCGGGGGGAGGGGGGATGTTAGTAGGATATTTTACAATAGGAGCATCTCGGTAAACATTTCAGGAGGTGTATTGGCTGTGGACTTACCGAAAAGTATTATCACCATCTCTCAAAGGTTACAAATACATCTGAATTACTCTCCTTATTTTTGGAGCGTCATCCAAATCTCATTAAGCTCAACTAAAACTTGTGCTTGTAGGTCAGTTTCCCTGAGGCCGGTTGCTTAAGGCAATCTTAGCTAAAGACACACTTGTGAGAATTGCAAAATCACTGTCTCTCAGTTAAGTGCTTCTGATTCTGTCGTTTCCTCAGTGAAGGCTGAGAATATAAACTGAAGCAGACCCGCGGAGATAGCAAGAAAAGTAGGGATGGGGTCTTTAAAGCAAAATCTATAAACCTCAACCAACTCCTAGTCTGGTTTAATCGTTATTGTAGGTACAGGAGCCATAATTTGCTTTCCTTAGGGGTGCTCGGTTCCACTGCTGGAGACGCTACTCTAAGCCAGGTATATTCTTTGTCTGTGTTTGGATTCTCTTTTGCTTCAGGGTCATTTATCTCCACGAAACCTGTAAGAAAAAGATGTTTTTCTCAGTGGCACCCTGTAACTGTTTTGCAGTCACTTTTCACAGTTGAAAACGCTCGTTAACATCACAATGGCAGTAAAGAATCAAGCTTTTCTTAACTACTAAGTTTTCAACCCTAGATAGTGTATGTGACCAGCCTTTGTTTCTGAGCCTGCCCGCCTTAGGGTTCAGAGATAAGAAAGACAAAGTACAGCATTTAGTCAATAATCCTAAATGCAGAAGCGTGCTTTTTGTAAATGAATTTAAATTCCAAATGGAAAAGAGCATCTTACTGGTTTGCTGCTTCCTTCTCTCCTGGAGTTGTAGACTTCCCTTTAAAGACTCTTCAGCTACATTTTTCTTTTCCTGTAGCCAAGTAAGTGGATATTTTTTCTCCCTTGAAGGAAAGATCCCTTCTAAAAGAAATTAGCCCAAATCTTGTGAGGAGTTGCTAATTTGTGGTAGTATTCTGGGAAAGGAAGGAGGACAAATGGTGGGCAAGAAGGGCTGGGCAAAAGATCAGAAGTCAGGCAAGGTGTCTCACTAGGTCTTTTTATAGTTTAACTGACAAAAGAAATGTGTTTTAAAAGGGGTGAGAGCTTAGTAAGTTTTTGTTAGATTCTCGAATAAATACCACATGTATTTAGAAACTGACTGAATTAATAAAGACTTCGTTGCACCTCCTTGATGCTTAAATGTAATAGAGATTTTTCTGCAGTAATTCTTTATAGTTATTGTACAGCATCTAGATCGTGAGTCAGACGTGGCATTTTGTTGGAGTAAGTACATAATTAAAGTGCAATGTGTAATAATCCTAGAACTTTTTCAGTGGGAAAAAAAATAATTCACAGATTTGTCCTAATTATAAGAAGAAAGAACCGAACACAACAAATTATCTTAATTAGACCTTTCCAGTGCTCTTTTTACCTTTTTTTCTTTAATGAACATGAACAAACTACTGACATTTCTTTAACCCTTCACATTATAGAAATTGCTTCTCTTGCTATAGAAATAATAATCATGTGAGTTCATCATTATATGGAACTTTATAATTCAGTTACAGAATTCTTTATCAGACCTATAGTTTAATAGGTATTAAATAGCGACGGTTCTGTAATTAATTGACAGCTTTAAGAGCAAAATTGCAGGGAATTGTAAAAGGTAGCTTTCAAAGCAGTTCTATCCTTACTGTTCCCCTACACCTGGAGAAAGGACGTATCTGAGAGATGTGTATTTTAATGGAGTAACTGGCAGAAATTATAGCTTCCAGCGATGTCACTGCAGGGAAAAATTGGCAGGCGGGGACATGGGGAAGCAAAGGTGACCTGAGTCACCCCTTGGCAAGCTCTGCTCCTTGAGGGCATGAGGGAGGCTCGGTCTCCGGAAGGGGTCAGTGCATACCAGGGAGAGCCTCTGCTCTGCCACCGGGCTGGAAACAGCCAGCCAGATCCAGAACCACCAAGTGTATTGTCATTTGCAATACCTTCTGCCTAGGTAATGATAATGCCCTTAACAATTTCACAGTGAGGAGGGAAAGTATGTATTTAATCAATTTGAAGGCTTGGTTACGGTCTGATGCAAGTCTCTACGCAGAGAGACAGTTGGAGTAGGCTCAGATTTAGGTGAGCTATGTCTCAAAATTCCCTTTACAGTCCATAAGGTTAGTAAAACCAAGAAAACATCTTAAAGCAGACATCTCCTGGCTGGCTTACTGAATCTTCCTAGACCCCTTTGACTGTATTGAATAGATCTTGTTTGGCTATGATAGGAGCTTAGACACTGATCTCACGCATTGACCTGTCTACATTTTGCACTGAATCCCATCAGCTGACTTCAGTAGGATTCAATTGTGTCAGCATAGGCTGTTATCTATTAGTAGTACTGTTTTAGGAGCCATCACGTATTCACCTCTTCCACAACTTCCACCTACCCAGGAGTGGGTTTCCCTTAAATCGTATTTGCCAGCCCTATGCAGATGCCTTAGGTACTGCCAGGCATCTAAAATGGTACTAGGCACCCATGTTTTAGGGAACCGTATGCCAATCTTATTCTTGTACCAGTAGTTGCAAAGAAGACCTGGTAGCAAAATAAAAAGCTAACTTGTCATTTCTGGTTTTATAAGTCACTAATGCAAGTCCACCACTGTTCTGTCACTGAACATACTGGGTCTTCTATATAAGACAGGTAAGGTTTAGGTATACAGATTTGAAGAAAAACAAATGTATGATTATTAAAATAGTCCATACTAATAAAGAAAAGATATCATAGGAAATATCAATTCTTTTAAATAAAGTTGCTCCAAAACACAACTATTCTTCATCTGCTTAGTTGAGAAACCGGAGCGGCACTGGCTACCTAGATTGTCCTCCAGCATCCTTAATCAGCAATGAAAAGATTATCATCATTTCTCCTGAACTAATGGCATCCTTAGTGAAATCATAAAATGCTGTCATCGGGACAATGTGAAAAATCAGTAGTTTTCCTCTCCAGCTGGTGGCTGTCCCAAATGGTATGTTTAGCCTGCTTTAATCTTCACGTGCATAGTTTCATAGTTCAAAACAAAGGCACTGCTACTTCTGCCTCAAAATGTGCAATAGGCAGTACACCACTACTGCATGCAGCCCTACTCAGTGCATACATGCAGTTCCGAACAACCTGTAGCTATGAAGAAGTACAGATCAGGCAAATGTTTTTTTTCACTTCAGGAGAAGTATAGAAACAATGACTTGCTCTCTATATGCAGGGACTTAGCTCTGTGGGAAGGATGCAGCTGTAAGCTCACAGAATGTTTGAATGGGATGAAGCTACAGATGGATTTATTCACAGTGAATAGATATGTAAAAAGGGATCTTAAAGTCATTTCTGTTTAGCTCTGTTGGAGCTAAACAAGAACAAGGAAGTACATTAGCACTGAATCAGTTACATGGAAGCCTGGTTTCTCCCTTCCCAAATGGTAGCACAAATTTGGGAATCAGATTCTGGTAGTACTCAGGAAGAATATACTGCCAACTGTTTGGAGTCCTGTAACAACTTGATAGAGACAGGTTAGCTGTCTAAACATTCTTTCTGTATTGGAGTTAGGTTGATTAAAAAGCACAAGGCAACTCTTTTGGTTATTTTTATTTTAAGACATACTTGTAGCACCTCTGGCTTTCCCCCTGTTTTCTGGAGCACCACACAAGTGTTGATTTGGTGTCGATGCCACTATTAGCAAAAACTTAAGACTTTGCCTGGCTTCTGGCATTTCTGTATACTTTTATAGTGTTTTTTAATGCAGTACAATGCATAAAGAACCTTCTGTTCTCCCAAGGATCTTTTCAAAAGCTTTCTTTTCAGCTTTAGTATGACTGTTTCAGAGATGGAGAGAGATTTAAATAGTCATTCTGATGCTGAACACTCATTTAACATGTTGCAGCTGATCCTGGTGGAGTGCTGTGTACAACTGAAGTATCAACAGTGGGGTTTCAACAGAGCTCAGAGTTGCTGCAAATTTCAGTTCTTGGCAAGAATGTCAATTTTGTATGTGCCAAGTGTCTGTTATTTAACCAAGCAGAGGAGATTAAGTTACTGTAGCAGAAGCAAGATGTATGATTCATGTTTGCATAACCTCCTTCAAAACAGAAACAAAGAGATTGCACTTTTAACACGTCATGCTTCTCTCACTAGCCTTTTCCCATTCACATTGCCATGATTTGGCAACAAGAATTCCAGCATTAAGTATTTACTCACTTATTTAGCGCTATGGGTAGCAGAGCATGCTGTCAGGTACCAAACCAGAGTAGGTAGGACCAAAACCTGCAGCAGCGTAGTGTGCTTTTTAACTTGTAGAGCGATACTTGGTGGTGTTAAAATTCTGCCACTATCAAATACAGTTTATTTTTAAGAAGAGTTTAAAAACTCGTATGTAAAAAGCAATAATCATTTTAAATCATTAAATTAAAAACCATAAAGTTATATTTTAGGCACTTATGCTGGGCTTGGTGGCGATGAGTTTTGGCATTATTAGGGTTGGGGTTTTTTTGGGCAATTCCTCCTTTTTCCTGACTGCCTTTTCAGAAGTTACATTTTGGGTCAGTTTAGATACGGTGCTGTTCCTTTGACGCTCTGTCTGAAGGCTGCGGCCACTGCCAGAACGGATCAGATGGGCGCCCTGTTTAACCCGGGGTTGTCACTGAGCACCCCGACTGCACCCGCACGCAGGGCGCTGCGTGCTTCCGCCTGCGCCAGCTCCCTGCGGGACACCGCGCCGCTCCTTCACCTGCCTGCTGCCCGCCGGCCTCGCAGCTCCTGGGAGGGAGGATGGTGCCAACAGGCTCGGGCGGACCTCGTGAGGTTTCCCACAGGAATGCTAACCGGGTTCCCCCGGTTCCGCTGTCCCAGCTGAGGAGGAGGGTTGTTAATGCCTCTCAGCATACAGTGACGTGGACATACACATCGTTAACTTCAGGGCCAGGTTAGTTTCTGTGTAAGAAAACTCAGCTGAGAAGGAACTTTGGTGTATGTTTGATTTCTGGTTCCAGAGTAATTTCTGGGGGTAGCCACTGACAGGAATTCAACGTAAGGTTGGGCTGCCGTAGCATGACCTGTCCTGTGTGCTCTATAGCTTTTCCCACCTGTGGGGTATGCACGCAGAAATAACTTGCCTTAAACCTCTGGTAGCTTTGTGTGATCAGAGAATCATGCAGGTACCAGCACTGCCTCAGTAGGTGCCATGCACGTGGTACGTGAATAGGTCCTGGACCGGTCGCCTGTGCCTAAGTGACACTGCCATGGGCCGTGGAAGCATACTAAAAAGTGACGTGTACAGTCTCTCCAGTTCGTCTGTAGCTATACGGTGTTCATTTTAGCTACTTTGGATCAAAATCCCCAGGATATTTGGTGGCTTGTTGATGGTCCGACATGTCTATGTGGTAGCATTTCCAGGACTTTGTCAAGCACATTTTTAAGATTGAACAGTTCTGATTAATTTGAAACTCCTAGATAAGTGTGATGGTGACTTGATTTAAAACAAGTATAACAGTTGTGACCAAATAACAGCACTTGTTTTGTATTTCATTAGCACTTTGCAGTATTTAATGCAGGATATTATAGCTCACCTTAGCTTCCTGCTCAGCAGCAGGCTTTGAGTCAAAAAATGTTTGTTATTGACCTTTGGGTCTAGAAAATAGGGCTGGAGACAAAGTGAAATCCAGTTTGATATCATTTTCATATTCTTTTTCAGGCGGGATCACATAGTGACAGCCTGGGAGATGGGAATTGATATGGAGGGGTTGGATTTTATCAGCCACGCAGGGCTACTCGTAGGAATCAGGTGTCTCGTTTGGGTAAACTGGGCAGCATTTGGCTTTCTGGATATAATCTCCAAATAAGAATATCATGAGTTTGCACGAAAGGTTCTTACTAATTCTTCCATACCCAAAGACTTAAGCTAAAATAATCTGCTTATTGAAGCTACTCTTACAGAGCAAAGCAATCAAAATGGTTAAATGCTTTCTGAAGCAATTGAGAGGCAGTATTTTGATTCTGTGGTTGGAAAAGGAACATCCATAGGTAGGATGATTGTGGGCACTCATTTTTCATGGAGCTTCCCAACGATTTTTTTTGCCATTTTACTTTAAAGTTTTGCTGACCCTTTTTGTTGCTAATACACCAAAAATTTGATTTTTAACTTATTAATATTGCTTGAAATAAAAATTACATCTGTGCTTGTTTTCTGGGATTGTGAACAGCGATAACAAATGGATAAAGCAAAAAAAAGAGTTCTGGTTTATTATGTACAAGGGTGTAAATTGAGTGGGTCATGGCAGGGCAGAAGTAAACAGGAAAGTTTGCATTCTGGCAATACCAAAATACCGAAGTAGGCTTTGTTGTCTAACTAACGTTAAGATGAAATGCGTTTCCCTTGTGGGAAATTTTCTTACCTTTTATTTTTTCCATCTTCGTGGTCTTTTCCAGGTTCTGTACTGTTTTATCATAAATATGGCATTATATTTATATTATGATATTTTTTCGTAATATTCAGGCTTCTAAAATAATTTTGGAGGTTAGATTGTCAGTGGGCATGAACTACAAAGTCCTGATTTGAATCTGTGTCCTTGAATCTGTCATGAAATTGAAGCTTTAAGACCTAATTGTATTTTTCTTGAATATTTCATTCTAGGGGGGAAAAAAGCTAATTATACATTTCATGGTACTGAGATACTTGGTTTGAATTCTTTTAGAGGAGGAAGAAGTATCATTTTAGTGATTAGTGCTGCAGAAGTAAAGAGAAAAGTAAGGGGAAATGGCTTCAGTAATGCATAAAATTGAGGAACTGAAAAATAAAGGAACACAAAGGAGACAAGAGTTGAAAGAAAAAAATGATAAAGAAAACCAGCAGATGGGGATTCTGGGGAAACCAAAGAAGTAACAGAAATAACCATGCTTTGTTTTCATGTACTGCTTGGCCTTAAAGCTGTGTTAGGCTAAAGTGTGCTTTTTATCAGAGCAGTGGGTGTTGCAGAGATTATTTCAGTGGCGAGTCTGTGCAAAGATGAATGTGCTTCTGTTTCCCTCTGCTGATTAGCACAGTCCCAAATGGCAAGTGTGATAAACCCTGATCTTTTGATGCCCCTTTTTTCTCTACGACGCAAAGACTTTGAGATCACAGAGTATTTTTTTTTTTCTCCTAACAAGACACCGGTGTTTTTTCCTGAATTCTTCATAAATCAGACTTTTAAAATGCTTAAGACGTTGTCCTTACATTTCCTGTTTCCATGGAATCTATAGGAGGTTTAAAGTATTCCAGGATGCCCTGCCAGCCCTTAAAGCCATTATCAGATTTTCAGTCTCTTGTGTCTCACTTAGATCTTCTGAGGTGTATTGCATAGCTGTTTTCAGTTGAGCAACTCTGCATGAGAAGCTCTTAAATGATGCCTTCTAAACTTCCTGTATTCCTTTGATTTCACGCTGGGTCTATTTTTTGCATCTCACTGACATTTGTCATTCCCTTGAGGCAACTACTACAGCATATACAACACCCACAGCTAGATAATCACAAGCTTGGGCCTGTGACTACTTCGAGCAAAGTCTTTTTTAAAGAAAAAGCTGAAGAAAGTGGTCTTGTAGTTAGTGCGCTGAGATGGGATCAGAGGGAGGGCGGCTGCAAGAGCCACTTCACGTGAGGACTGTTTATCCGGAACTACCACTGTTGTTTTTAGATAGCCTCTTTTAAACACGCCTTTCCCCGGTTTTGTTTTTAGATAGCCTCTTTTAAACCCACTTTTCCTAACCTTTCCCTGCACTTGTCCAGTCACTGCAGTGCAGCATGCAGACTAACGGGAAAGCTACGTTACTGACTCTTCTGCTCCCTTGCCATACATGAAGACAAAACATGTTTAAGGCAGGACCTGGGCCGTTTTCTTCAGAGGAACCAGGCTTTGGACCTGAGGGCAGACAAGTCCGAAATCATGGCTGACTGGTTTCCAGTTTGGCATAACAAAGCAGCACAGCTCAACAGGATAAAGCTCCTGGCCAGGTGGAATATAGTGGACCTCAAATCTGTGCTCTAATGCTGATGCTTTCTTTTTCTTTCTTTTTTCTTTTACTTTGAATGTAACTACTGAAAGGTTTCATTTTCCTGAATCCTTTTCTGCAGCATGTATTTCCAGCATTCCCTCGTGAGCTGTAAAGCTGAACAACCAGTAAGTTGCCTGATTGTTATGCAGTGCTAAAGCATGACATAGCTTCTGTGTGCACTAACGTATTTGTTCTGTTTATTTCATTTTAAATATTCATCTAAAAATTAAAAGGAGGATAAAACATAGCAAATAAAAGCATCCAGGAGACCATAGCATATGAAAGAGACAATTGGAGTCTCTAATCGCAGGACTAGAGAACAGAGATTTTACTTTTGGAAAAGCCGGAAAATCACAGTTTGAGGCAGTGGTACTACAAAAAGAGCTATGACAAAGGTGGGTTGTCATGAAATACGGAAAGGCTGTGCTAGACAGCCTGTAATTATGAGCAAGTGTCCGTGTTTGGCAGCAGTACCCTCTGCTGCATCCATCGTTTCTTGCCAGGCTGTGGCACGCTGGCTCCCTCAGGTGTGCTGGCAGTCGTGGTCATAGTCCCACGCTGTGAACCACAGTTCAGTTCCACCGAGCCGTCATTCAGCGTGTATTTAGGAAGGATGCAAGAGGAGATGTGGTAGATGAGGCTGCCTGAGCTGTGTCGTGGTGTGGTCACAAACTCCTGCACTGGCACGGCTGCGATAGCAAAATGAGAGCAGGAGCGGGAGGGAAGCAGCAGTTGTTGCACAAGCTCTGTAGCTGTTGAACTGAAGTGTAGGTATTTCGTACCTTTGTGTCAGGATGGCCTTAAGTGGTTGGAATTGAGTATTACAGAGCATTTCCAAAACCCCTTTACACTTCAGGTGCAGCAGTTTGCCGGGCTCACTCTTCACTGCCTTCTGGAGTGAAAAGTTAAGGTTCCCACCTCTTCCATCTTCCTGCTGCCACCTGCTTGCCCCTTTCCTTCTGCTGTGCCAGGGCCCATGGCTGGGGCCGGGGGATGTGGCCACTGCGATGTCGCAGGGACTGGTACCCACTGCCCTGGCCTGGCTATGGCGGGGCAGCGGCGGGACCTGGCCTTGCTACCAGGCCCTGACAGCTTCCTGTGATGTGCTTTGGATGATTCTACCTTTGTAGCGTGCTGCATCCATATCATATAGAAGTGATCTAAAGTCTGATTGTATCTATATATGAAGTCTTTTTATTCTTATCCTGCTAATCTCCCTTTCGGAAGTAATCTTTTGGGATGGTGTAATTAAGCTGTCCCAGTATTCCCTGAAATGATTCCCGTTGTTTCTAGGAAAGGTTAGTTTCTCGTTCATGTGAGCCTCGTTGCTGACGCTTCACTGGGGTAATGCTCTACTTGCTGTTGAAAACGAGGCATGAAGGCATTGAATATGACCCAGCATTTGATGGGAAACCTCTGAACAGCATGCAACAGTTTGCTGGTGTGCTGTTGGAAATCTGCTGGAAGCAGCCACAGATTTTGTCAGATGAGGGGGTTTGCTGCTAAGTAAAGCTCTCTGGAAAAGAACAAATAATCATATGATAAGGTCCTTTTACACTAAATACTATGCAAGCAGTAACTGTTACTCACATGCCTACCAAGTAAGAATAAATGTTCTCCTTCTCTAGAATGAATCCTGATTGCAACTGAAGCAAATGAGAGCAAAGCTGAAGCAAAATTAGGGCCAGGGCTGCTCAGGTAAACCCATAAACTTAACAGAATGATATAGAACAGGCAATGGAAAATGATAATTAAATAGTGTTAAAGCATTGTTAAATATTTCTATTCACTTTTTCTTAAACTATGGTAGGCTTCCCTGGGAGGTAGAGCCCTTTTAAACATGGAACGTTAATGGTATAAGAAATACTGTTTACTTACAGTGGATGAAATCCACACTCTCTGTTGGAGTCAGTGGAAGTTCAGTTATTTAATTTAGTAGAGTCAGGTTTCTGCTGTTAATGACCTACTGTATGTTTGGACACCCTTTCACTACAGGAATTAGCCTCCACTACTTAAACAGGTTTAATACTTGCAGAAATCAAGTGTAATCATTTGGCAGCTCTTTGTATGTGCTGAATGATCATTTTATTTCCTAAATCATATTATTTTCTGGTAGCCAGCTAATGAAGACGGCAATAGGATAAACGAATTCAGTGCCACAATGTAACTGTCTCCAGCGCAGGTTTTCGCTCTATTTTATATCTTACGAAGAAGAAATAGAGCTATTTTGCAAAAATGCAGGAGGAAAGCTGGGTTTCTTTCAGATTTGAGGAAGGTATTTGTCCATGGATAATCTTTCTCATTGTGTTGAGTATAAACGCCAAATTCCAGTTTGAGCTGGGACATTATCACAGCTTTTCACTTTATGTCCCTTTACAGCCTGCCTTTTATAGTAAATTGACTATAAAACAGGAAAAAGCCTTCTCTCAGTAGGCCAAATGGAAACTGTAAAATCCTTCCTGAAGGAGTAAAATTCTTGAAAAGTAACTCTTAATTGGAAGGGGGATTTGGTAGTTTTAGGTCAGCACTAAAACAATGGAATTGCATGTTGATAGATACTGCCATGTTTAAAAAGCTGCCAGAGAGTCAGCTATTGGCAGAATCATGCCTTGAAGGGTTTAAAGTCTGCTACCCAATGATCTCTTCTGCATTTGGCATTAACTTGGGCTTTCTCACTGCCAGATCCCTCAGTGATGTGTTTCATTTCTTTCATCCTAATTTTCCAATATTCTCCTTTTTTTTTTGTCAAGCGAGCAGTTTTACAGCATCTCAGATGCAGTTTCTGCATGCATTCTGTGAATTGCCAACTTTGATTTTATTTGACTGTCTCTCTGATAGAATTTTCCCTGCACCACAGTTGTTTTTATAATTCCAGATGGGTAATTATGGGCTAGATGGCAATGCTTTAGGGGAGGCAGGAGAAGTAGGTAGGATGCATAGTGAGCAGGGATTTGAAAATGCTATTGGGATTGGCAGAGAAATGGAAAAAGGCAGAATCTTGTGAGAAGAAGTTGCTATGCCTTTTATTTAGCGTTAATTCAAATACATGAATCCCTCTATGTTGGGCTTAGAATGTGATATAGTAGAGCTAAAAATACAGCAGTGATGTGTACAAGAGGAAGAAAAAAAGACCTAGCTTTTCCTGAGGGATGTGAAGGCTCTTAAGTCTTCCCATTTTCCTAGATTCTTGTCATCTGTGCGCTCCAAATTAAATCGGAATAATAAATAAAAAATCCACTGTACAGCAGGGCAAAGGTTCCTTCTGTAGATCTGTCTTGTTAGCAAGTGTTACACTTCTCTGTGGAGATTTGCTGATTCATTATGGCAGGAGTGGCTCGTTAGCTCCTGCCAGAAAGACGAGTGACAAGTGTGGCTTTCTGGTGAGAAAGAGCAGAAGAGCTAAGCCTGACCTCGATGCAGCGGGTATGGATTTTATTCAGAGCAATGTGGGATGCTGACACGGGAAGTAGATTTGGCTTTTATCAAGCCAAAATTGTGTTTCTGAAAACTTTTCAAGCAGCTGCTCAAACATCCTGATCTAATGAGATACAGGCAGACAAACTGCCAGTTCAGCTAGCACAGGGAGAGGGGCTGGAGCGCAGAGCTTGGAATAGCGCTTCCTGCTCCGTGAAACGTTTGTCCTTTTGGCAGCTTGCTTGATGGGATCATTTGACTTCATATATCTAAGTGATTTATATGGGTTGGATCTGTGGCACGGAGCTCAACTGTATGGAAGCTTTGTGAGAGAGCATAATTTGATCTTGCAGAGCAGGCATACAATTTGGAATGTAAACTGTGATAATGGTTCCAGCTTTTGTAGTTCATTGATTTACTTACATAAATGTGTGTTTATATATATATATATAGTGCATGTATAATTACAGTGTATACGTATATATGTTATAGTGTATACATATATATGGAGCCCACACTTCTCACTTTTAATCTGCTGTTCCTTCCGCATGTTTTATTACGGTTGTGTGCATGATGCACAATGGAAATGTATTCTGAAAGGGCACAAAGAAACCTCGCAGTGCTGAATTTGTGTCTTGTTCTCATGCTTAGAGTTTGAAAGGAATTTTTCCTACAACAAAAGGGAAGTTTCTGGTTCTCCTGATAGCGTGAACATTGGCTTGCTTTCATGGGCTCATCAAGGTACATTTCAACTAATAAGTTTACTGGCTTTTCAAGTACCCATGTATACTCTATCCCTCTGCTGGCTGTCTGTAACACACACTTTGAATGCTTCAATGGCTGAAATACTGTAAGTAACATTTGTAATTCTATGCAGTATAGGAAGTTTTTCACTTATCCTGCTATATAAAGAAGGCCAAGCTAAATGGCTTAGCAGAAGTTCCTTTCATAGATAATCACCTAAAGATGATACTGGCAAAGTGTAAATGAAACAAAAATTAAATCATACCAGGATATTTGAACTTTCAAAGCTGTAGTTCCATAGCTTGCTTATTGAGACAGAAAGTAGGGCAGCTATTTATTTCAGTGATAAAATTGAATGGCTTGCTTAAAGTTTCAACATAGCTTTCAGATCTCATGGCACATCCTGCTATGTTCTAAAAGTTTCTGAATAGGCAAGATTCTTACAGTGCAAAAGCATTGGCTGTTATTGCTTTCTATGCATAGGGAGAGAAGGAGGAATATGGTAGTTGCTTCAACACTTATCTGATGCTTGCTACTATTAAAAGATTTCTGTTAGTCCAGCAAATTGTAATTTTCCTCTCATGCTTTCCTTGGTCTATTTAAAAATGGAATAGGCTATCAACAGATAGGCTGCTTAGAGAGTTCAGTTTTCCATTACCCTGCATGTTGTAACATCACCTAGGAATTAGTTAAGATTTCCATTAAAGTTCGCGTAAAGTATTTGTTTAGCCACATGTAAATACCTAATTTGCACTATGCTAAATGGGTTTTTTCTCTTCTAACTGCTACAGTATACCCTGAAAATTACTCTTTTCCTTTAGTATGTTGCTTATTTCAGAGCCCCTTTTTCACGTGTGCATTTCCAGTTACAATAATTCATCCATTTTGTACACAGTTTTAATCACTTGAAAGTCTGAATTAGTCTTTTAATTATTAATAAGGTAAAATCCATTGATTTTTCTCCAGTTGTTCAAACACGAGTCAGGCCTAATCCTGCCTCAGGCTTGAGGAGCACTGAGATGAACAGCAAATCCTTGAGCTAAACATTCATTTCATGGGATTTAAAGGTGGGGGAGAAGTGGGGGGAAGGCATCTCTCTTTTTTTCTCCTATGACCTTTTCTTTTAGCTTTTCCCATTTTCTCATATGCAAGCATATATTTGAAAGCTGTAATTTCGTGATGCCAAGAGTAAGTTGAAACAGAGTAGTTTGAAAAAATTCTTCACAAGCAAGGTTATTGCTTACTTAAATCTACCCAATTTATGTGACTGAGCAACTGATAAAAGTAGACCCGTGGTGCGGAAAGCTTTACTACTGAGACTGAGAGACGTTGTATAGCTAATAAGTGAACCTGCGAGTATTCTAGCACATAAAAGTGCATCAGATACTGCAGGACTTGTGTGCTGTGTTAATGCACATGTGTATGTGAGGTTTATCCTGTGATTAGTGTCAGATTTTCCCTTTTGTGTGAAGGATTTTTTTCGCTAAAGCCTCTGGCTCAGCTGCAGCTCTGTGGTTTGATGCAGTTTTGTCACAGTTTATTTCTTTAATTGATGTGATCCTCCTTGTTCTTTACATATGACCCTAATTACTAAAACTTGGCATCTATCCATCCTACAGGAGTCAAATAATTTGTTTTACTCCTTTGTCTTCTAGCAGTTTAGTGTTGCTTCACCTCAGACTCCCTTATGCTGTATTATACTATAAGAAATCTCTTCTGTAAGATCTGAATCCCTGCTAAAGTGGCTTTAAAAGAATAGGGGGTGGGGGATAAAATTCAGCAAAGACTGTGGTTAGAAACCCCCACGATTTATTGATCTAAAAATATATAATTCAAAGCTGCTCCTGGCGCTTTTCTAGAAACCAGTGCAAATTTCTGAGTTTGACTCCATTGTTTCCAGAATTGTTAGCCTCTGAACAGATCCCTTTCAACTGCTCAGAGCCCCTGATCTCAGGCACCTAATTCCCAAATTGATATAAGCATTTCAGAAAGCATCCATGAATATAACAAGTTCAAAGTGGCAAGTATCAGTACCTCAGTTGTGCACAGGAAGACAGTATCCATCTTCTCTGAAGAGAAATAGTGTTTTTCACTGCCGCCACTAAAGGAAAGCCTCCTTTGGGACCTTGTTAGATGCTTTCATGTGAGGACCATTTGACCCACTTCTGACTAGTGAGCAGGCTTAGAAGGCAGTAGTTGTTGGGGGTATGCCTTTGGCTGATCTCCTCCCCCTCTTTGCAGTGAGAGAGAACCCTCTGTGGAATATATTAGGGATAATAACAGGGTAAAAATGTCAGTTGAAGAAGGGTGACGGATGGAGGTCCTAGCCAAAAATAACAACAACAATAATAATAATAATGATCATAATTATAAACAAAAATCTTCAAAAGCTGTTTCTCTTTACCACAAAGATAGCATCAGGATAACATCGGATGTTCTTTTTCAAACATGAAAAAAGAATACTTGTAGAACTAATACTTGCTTTAATGACAAACAGTATTAGGTACTGAATATTCTTAACATCGACTTTTAAATTAAGCCCAAATTTCCCTTTAACATGATGAAATCAACTTAATGGAACTGAAACATACATTGTTTGCAAGAAAATTGATTGGGTTTTGTCTGCCTGTTATGAGCAAAGAAAGGAGGAGTGCTTCTGAAGAGTGTATGTGTGCACTGTCTGAGAACAAGGTGTTATAAAAACCAGTTTTATGGTAGGGAAACCATCAGCAAACCAATTCAGAATATATACCTGTAACATATCCTTCTTATATCTAAGACAAAAGAGAAAAACCTTTCAGCAATAATGCTGTTTCTTACCTCAAACAAAATACCTTTTATCTTTCCATCTTAATGAGTGGATTCCTTTGCCAAATACAGTAATTTAGGTGGTTTTCAGTAGGATAACTCTGTTGTAAGGCGGCCGGTTTGAAATAGGTTATATCTTAAGATACTGAAGATCTACAAAGCCTATTTAGTTTTTCACATGTTACGGCAGGCCTTCATGCAGGTACCAATATGTTCTGCATTACATGGTTATTGTATTTGTGTCCCTGGGAAAGCTGTTTTTGGTGTATGTTTTCCTCCCCAATCACCTCTAAATATGCAAGAGTGGATCTGCAGCAGCGCATGTGGAAGAGATCAGAAATAAGTAACTTCCGGAAAAATTATTTATCTTAAGCCATGTATAACTACATGAAATATGAAGTATTCTCCTTTTGGGCCGTGTGGGTTCCTCATAGATAATCTGTCTGGCTCTGTACAGAACAAATGAATAATTGTATCAAGAGAGAAGCCAGAGAAACCAATTAGGTTGTTGTGGCAAGTAGAAAATAAACAAGAGAGAACACTCTTTATAAAACAGAAAAATTCTGCTATTGCTTTGTGCTTGGAAGTCCACTTAAACATTGGATCTTTGGATCATTTTTCAAGGTTTTATTTGTGTTGCTGAAAAGAAACTGGAAACCAACAGATGAATGTCCTTAAGAAAAATTATTCCCCAGCATCTTTTGAATGCTTGTCAGTACCTTTCACATAAGGGTATGACTGAAAAACCCACCCAAAGGGAAAAAACCAGACTGCAGAGGCAATGTTAGGCCTGAGGAATCCAACAGGATGTAAGATGAAGACATCTGTAGCTGAATAAAGATGCCGCCTTTAGGAGATTATCCTGAAAATGATTGCAGCTGCCACCAGAGAGCAGAAGTGCCAGATGCTGCCATAGCCCCTGGGGAACCGGCTGTGTGTGATGAGTTGTCGGAGACAGGAGAGTAGGAGGAACAGGCATCCTTCTCCAGATCTTGCAATAGGAAATCAGGCTGTGATGGCCCTTAGCCTTTGTCACCAGTAAGGAAAAACTTGCTTTGGGCCTCTTGCCATCAGTTACCTATTTTTGGGCATTTGAGATATGACTTGTGGGAAATGACTACGATGGTACTTTGTATGATTGGCTAAAGCTCTTTGCGTAGATTTTGACCTGAAAATGTGTGTTGCTCCATAAAGAGTTAGGATTTTAATTCGCTAATTATGTATCTTGTGCCTTTGAAAGTGAAGTAGCAGCATTTTTGTAACAGTGGTGGTGTGTCATGGCAGGAAAAGTACGTGGTTTTGTTTCATTGATTAAGTATAGCGCTGTTCGCTTTATATACAGGAAGCAAGTATGAAGCTGTGTCTGCTCTGTGAAACATGGGAAGTAAGATCAGAGAAAGCTGAAGAAGCTTTTCAGTAGTTGGAGAAACTGAGAAGCTAAAGATAGCTTCTAAATGTAGGAACAATCTTCTGAGAGAAAAGTTACTGCAGTTCCGGGCTTGTTCCAAGAAAGTTTTGTTCAAGTTTTCGAACAAGGTTTTTCTGTATCTGCAGGTATCTCACACACATCCTTTCAGTTTGAACGCCACAAATAGCACGGTAGCAAGTTGGCTCAATATTTAATAGCAACATTCCAGAAACTGTCTAAAAATTATTGCTGTTATGAAGAAACAGATTGTTTTTCTGATTACTTCCTCAAATCTTTGAAGAAAAGGTATTGATGATAGCCTTGGCCTTTCGCCTCTTCACTAGCTAGCACTAAGAAACTGTAGTTTTCTGGTTGTGTATTAGGGCAGGTACTAAAGTAATGAATTTAGTGCCTTTAAAGCAGCTTGACCTCCTTTATTTTTTAATGCTAAGTCTTTAAAAGTAAATAAACAAACAAAAATTCAAACACCCATAACTGTGAAGAAAAGCTTGAAAATGTGAACTCGGAGGCATAGAGAATACAATGTTTTGTTAATTCTCACCTGTGACATGTAACGAACTTTTATATCAAATGTCTAATTTCACAATTTTGAGGCAAATTCTGTGATTTTGGCACAAGTTTCAGGATTCTGGAATGCTCACATAGACGGTGAAGTGCTGGCTTATACAGAGAACTTTCTTGCCTAACTGTTCAAAATTGTTTTAGTAATAGTTCTTAAATCTGAATTTTCACTGCAGTAACTGTAAATCATTCTCAACCATGAGAATGGCACTTATAAAAGCCTAGAGCATCTTATTTGTAACTCAGCTTTTTTTTCTTCTCTGTCTGTTGCCTGCCCCCTACAGTGGTATCAAACCTCGATTCTGGGGTTACTAGTTCTTCTCTATTACGGTGTTCACATCAATTATTTTACCATGCAGGCACTTAATTATACTATAAGTAACTCTTTGTTTGCTTGTTTAACCCACTCATCATGTTGAGTTCCTCGTTTTCGTATCTGTCTCAGAGTTCACCACGTCATATGTCTTATAGACAGTGTATAGAAGATAACCCGTATGTCAGATAATAACATCACCATCCTATCCTGTTGACCTCACCCTTTGACCCCACAATGGATAGATTGCTGTCTTGCACAGTCACAGTTGCTAAAGTGTTCTGTCCACCACCAATTAGGATGGATGTCCTGAGTTTTCCAACATATACAAAATGCTTTAGCCAATCAGCAGGAGGCTATTGTACCATTTGTCTTCATCTTGTCAACTTCATTTTATGTTCTGAGGCAACCAAGGAAAATGGAAGCACTTTTCTGGTCAAGACCATATTTTAATGCTCTGGGAGCTAAAGGATGAAGCTTTTCTCCTCTGTTCTATAAGTGATAATTAGTTCAACATAATGATGGCAGATCTCAACCGTCAGGCTTTAAAGCAGTGAAAAGGAGAAACAAGTTTGTGTGTCAATCATCTTCACCTAAATGCAGCCTAAAAACTGGAAGAATCACAAATGGGCATTATTTGCATAGAGTTTGAGAAAGGCTTCATGTTTTTTTATGTATTACGCTTTTTTCATAACACAGATGTTAATCATATAGATGGTATTCAGTTCAACGAAACATGGATCATATTCTATCAGCGATGCACAGATTTGAACTTGGTCATTTCTGGGTTGATATACATAGCCATAGGCAGCTAAAAACGAAGTATTTCTATATGTTTTCTACAGGCTGTTTTTATTAGATGTTTGGGAAGAAGAAATACCATGTTTAACTCCTCAGCAAAAGAGTTCTTTAGTTCCCAACTGAAAATATCTATGGAAACATTCTATAAATGATGCTGGCCTTAAATTATTTGATAATTATGCTGGCATCCATCCCAGAACCAAATGAGATGATAACACATCTGCAGTTTACCTGTCGATGTAATAGGTCCTCACCAGTTTTAGCAGGTTTTGTCCACAGCTTTGCCAGGATCTGAAGTTTCTGAATGAGTTTTAAGAGCAATTCTGAAAAGACCATACTGCAGCAGTGTTTGAGCTGGCAGAAATTTGAATTTCCTTTGATTAGGCTCTGTCACTGAAGAAAAAGCTGAAGTTCCTTTGTGAGGAGCAGATGAAGACAGCATTTTAAACTGCAGCAAGATTAAGTTTCCTGCGGCTGTTATCAAACATCTGCTTTCTGCACTTCAAACTTTTTCTGTTCATGTGCATTTCTCAGCTAATGACTGGCAAAGTCTGTCAATACCCACTTGAGGCGATTCTGGACTCTGGAGTTAGTGTTTCTATGTAGCATGAAGGCTTTGACTTACCACCTACTACAGCTTTATAGGACTATGTATATCAGAGCTTCCAAAAAGGAATGTGGACTTGTTATGTGTAAGTTTGATGTGGTGTTGATCTAAACTCTTCTCAGCCTTTGCTGTCTCCTTTAAGCCTTGGTGTGTGTGTTGGGGCGCTGGGTCAGGAGGCCTTGTGAGAGGCTGAGCAGCTATTTCACAGCTGACTCTGCCCCTTCTCTCTGACGTGAGTCAGCAGGAGTTCACTGGCGTTTGCATCAGAAACTGATAGTTCTCATAAACTCGTGGGCATCTGACCTGTATCGATCTTTAGAAAGATGTCACCGACCAAAGGGAAAAATATTGTCTCTATGGAGAGATGTGCAAGTAGAATCTTGCCACAGACGCAGAGCCCAGCTAATCCCTGTGCAGATAAGCACTTCTACATAACTGTAATCTTTTTGATATCTCACCCTACCCCCTCTCCAGCATTCCTAACTAAGCAATGATTTAGTTCAGTTTCTGGGGACAACACTAAGTGCTATGGAATCAATGGTAGGAAGTAAGGGCAGAAGATAAAAAACCTCTGTTGGTTTGCTCCCCATCTCATTACCTGTGAAGGATTGTTCCCTATTGTATATTTTCTAGTGATTTGTCCGTTCTGCTCTTAAAAGTTGCAGGCCCTGGGTTTCTTCTCCATCCCCTGAGAGACTGGTCTAATGTATCTTCCTGTCAGGAATTTTGATAGGTCTTCTTTCTTCTCCTTAAGACTTTTTTGTTTCCCTTCCTTTTGTTTCCCTGTTACCCTTAGTTACGTTATACTAAAGGTAATTGCTATTTGAACATGGTTTAGAATGAGCAGATGAGTTTTTCTTTCATAGCATATGTTTAGAGTTTTATTTGTATTTGCATCTTCTACATCAGGATTTTAAAAGTCTTTTACAGGCCCTAAATAATCTTTGTCTTATTTATCAAGTTTACCAGTATGGGGTTTTTTCCCTAAAAATTGTTCAGAAAATGAGGTAGGTTTGTTAGTGGTGCCCCAGCACAGTGGTATGGAGAGGATTTGTAACCATATGGCTTTGCCACTTGGCACATCTTAGTGTAACAAAAACTATGTTAGACTTCCTGTAGACATTTCTTCAAATGTGTATCTAAGTTCTAGTGTCTCAATGTGGTTTAGATGGCTTTTCATCCCCTTATGCTTGCTTATTTTAGGTTATTCCCCCTGCATATGTTGTTCACTGTTAAAACTTGATATTTTTTTCCTCACATTTCTAGGAGTGGTTCATTGTTTGTATTATTTCTTCTATCCTAAGTGACCAGGTCAGATTTTCAGCATTTCTGATTTCTGTGGCTTTCCTTTGAATTTACTGGTGAAGAGACTAGGAGAAATTAGATGTCTTTAATGTCTTTAGAAAGTCACAGTGTGGGTTTTGCTGTTGTTTAGGTTTTGTGGTTTAAAATTCATCAACAGAACTTGATTTCCATGATTTCTCTTGCTTCATCCATTTGAATATGCATTGTGGTAGCAATATTACCCTGTCAGTAATACGAGGGGGTTTCTATTCCGGAAACCCATTTGAAATCATACATCTCCATTTTGCTTATCTGATATACGTAACAGTGAAATCTGAGTATTGGCTGGATATTGCATGCTGCAGTCCTGTCCGATTTCCAAAAATCCATTACAGCATAGCCATTCGAATTGTTGATAATCTCAGCGCTGCAGGTTTTGCATCAGTTAACAGCCAGGAAAACATAATTCCAATAAACGCGAAGTTGTATGTGGAGATGAGACATACTGAAATATTACATCTTCCATCCACAGAATTGGAAATCTATTATCTGACTTTCCTAAACCTAATTTCATGTAAAGAAGGAAGAACTGGCCAAAATAATTGAGTTCAGCTATATTCCTTTATAGTTACTATTTTCTTGCCATCTAAATATTTTCTTGGAGCTACTTCTACTTCTGCTCTAGCTATTGCTGTAGGAGAGGAGAGCATGCCTATGGCTTGCCTATGGCCAGGAAGGTGATGAAAAGCCCATGCTTCGATGCCTTAGGCCGCTCACTGGCACAAAGAAAATGTATTTTCAATGGTGCATCGTGTAAACTTCATCTGATGGAGGAACAGGCCTAATTGTGCATAGAGGAGTGGTTTGTGTTTTGAACCGAGATACTGCTTTCCTTACACGCCAAGATGCTGGCAAAGTGAAAACATTTGCAATGATCGAACACAAAGAAACAAAATGCACAGTGTTTGCCCCATCTTGCCAGTGCTGTTTTCATGCAGCTCCTCCAGAAAACGTTGTTTGTACAAAAATAGCACATTTAGACTTTAAGGGAAAAAAATCCAGTACAGCACCTGGAGGGAAACGTGTGTCTTACTGCTACTTCATCTCTCTTTTGGTTACTTTCTACTATTTTTCTGTCACTAACTACCAAAGTGGCACCATTCCAAGTGAGACCAGAGTACCGAAAGCTGGAAGGCACAGTAAAGGTTCCTTGTAGACTTTTGCTGCTGATTTCAGTAGGAGTAAAATAGACCATAAAAACTTCATTTGAATTCACCAGAGGCTTATAAAAGCCTCTCAGGTTTTAAATGGCTGGATTCAATTTGCTAGTGCAGTTCGGTATTTTGGTTCTGACCATTTCTTCACTTGTATCCTGGTGAAAGTCAGATGTTATTTTCTTTGGGTCTCTTAATATCCACATCTGTGTCACTAACTGTACAGAGTAGAGAATGCAACTCCCTGTGCCAGTTCCTGGTTTCATACCTAAAGGTGAATTTCTATCCTTTGGTTAATGAAAATCACTTTTTTCCTTTGTGAATTTCCTGATTTTGTTTTTTAGCTCTGAGCTGATCCTTTCCAAATGTCATTGTGCTGTGTGAAGATCCTGGATTCATTAAAAATGTTCCATTGAGAACTGCTGGATATTTTACAAATGTTCCACTTGTTTCCAGGTGACCGAGAAACCCAGGCAGGCAGCTTATCAGTCAGCATTTTGTGGAGCAGGTTGTAGTAAATCAGCATTGTGGTTTGGGTTTTTTTCTTCCCCTCAGTTAAGTATTTTCCCTTCAATAGCAAAGAAGTGCACTGGGGGAAAGAAAGAAGGGAAAAAGAATTATTAACAATCCCCATGTTCTATCAGAGAATACAATTGCACGTGTAAGATGTGCTCTTTGACCTGGTATATGCATGTGCTGAATTGCCAAGTGTTTTATTTTTGTATGAGTATCTCCTTTTGCAAACAGGAATTGACCCACAAACTATGCAGCTCTGCTGTCTGAGAAAAGGTTAGAACAGCAAAGAGATCTCTGCCAAAGCAGTTACTTCAAATCTCTGAAAGAACACAAAAAATGAAAGGACTTTCAATTTAGGAAAGACTTAATATCTCCAAATCCACGTAGTGAGATCATTGGTTTGTCTTTCATTTGTACGAACGACCCTCCAGTGGCATATGGGCATCATTGTGGGCCACTGGGTCAGTATTACTGCCAAAGGAAGATATTCAGCAGCTAAGCCATCTCCTTCCAGAGCTGTGGTGCCCTGAGGGTGCTTGGAGAGATTTCGCGTTGAAGTATTTTCTTAGCCCCTCCCTGCTGAGTGTGTGAGAGCTGATGAGATCACAGCTTGATACCAGATAACTGCAGGCCAAATATTCTCAAAGAAGAAAAATAACCCAGCTATAGAGGTCTCTGCAAGAAAGCCTGACTTCTCTAAATCCAGTGAAGGCAAGGTTTCACCTTATAGGTGTGCGAGTAATCAATTCGCTGTCAAGATCTGTTTACAAAAAAGAAGGTGGTTTTGTTTGAAAACGGGCTTACTTTTCCCTACTTGCTGATGAAACTTTGCTTTAATGTTTTCAAACAAGTTTTTAATGTGTGAAAAACATGCAGGATTATAATTAAACACAATAATTAGGCTAGTAATAAATATAAAGAGCTGACCATCATCAAGGCCTGATTAGGCTATGCATAAATATATATGATAAAACTACTGCACTTCTGTCCTTTTATACAAAAAGGGAGGCCTGTATTCAGATAAACAGAATACTTTGCATTTTTTAACACATGAACAAACCAACCAAATCACAGAGGAAAAAAGCAGTAATTTATAAAGATAGATGGAAGTTTTAACATACAGATTGAAAACATCTTGAGGTTGTCATTTGGGGAAAGCAAAATCTTCCATTGTGTTTGTTTACAGTAAAAGAGTAGAACTTTGTTTCCATTTACTGCATGTCTTGCAATATTAAGATTTTTAAGACTCAGACTTCTTTGTGGGTTGATGATGGAATCATTACAGTAGGATACAAACTTACGCGGATAGGTTTGGGGGTTTTATTTTTCCTAGCACTGTTGTCTCCAACCAGCAAACACAAATGTGCCCAGAGTCCTCAAAGTCCCTCAGAGCAACTACAGCTTAAGTGTATCTTCAAAACAAAGAAGTAAAACAACTGTTTGCAGCTTTTTTCTCGATATTCACCTTCTGCAAGGTGAAGGCGTTTGTCAAACAGCGTTTTACAAACTTCCATTATATACCCAGGGTTTTATTTAAATGTTTTCCAAAACCTTACCAGTCAAGTAAGCACGTTACAGATTTTTGCTGAGAGCATAAGGTGGCACCACAAGTGAAATGAAGCAGTGATCTGGAACAGACATCGGTCACCAGTGCGATCACACTGTCCTGCCCTGAACGGCAGCTTTTCATCTGTGCAAAGGAAGTGAGATCCCAGGGAAAGTTCTCGGTTCTTCAGCACCTCCAGTGAGTGGCAAGTGCTCTGTAAGCCTTTTCAAATGGTGTGCATTTCCATGCCATTGTAAGCCTTAAATGAAGCAGCAAATAAAAAAGTACATTAAGGAATTAGGACAACTCTGTGGGGTGTCTCTCAAGAAGGAAGGGCAACCCTGGGTGTTAGTTAAGGATGCAAATACTGTAAAATGCTGTTTAGAAACCAGGCCATGACACAGGTAGTTCCACAGAAAATTTAACTTTTATTATGTGCCCTTTTGTCCTTAAGGTTACAGGAGAACTCTTACACTAACAACCTTATTTCATAAATGTAATTGACACTTGCAGTACGGATAAAATCTCAGGTCTTGAACTTTAAAGCAGAGTTAAGACCTCAGCGGGTGCATTTGATTTACTATTCCCGGGTTTTGACAGAAATATTTCCTAATTCCTTATGCTGCACTGCATTTTGTTGCCAAGTTTTGTTTTGATCAGTTTATGTGTTACATTAAATCAAGGTTACCTTCCTAAGGAAGTATATTCCTGATTTTTCAAATGTGTCCTAGGTCAAAGGAGCTTTGAAAGCTCATAGTTTGTTTTGCCTTTATTAATATAGCACAGAACAACTACAAAGATGTATTTTTAATTGGTTTCTTTGCCAGCAGAGTGGCAGCACATGGCAGATAACCTTTTTCCTTGGTTTGACTGTTATATTTTATCCAGATTCTGTAATCACTTCTGCTTGGATTTGTACCAAATCTGACTATTCGGTAATCTTTAAGGCTTGCCAAAAGGAGATGAGAACTGATAAAACAGAAAAAGAAAGCAGTCTGAATAATGGAGAGTGTATGGGATAAGGAACAAGACAACCCTGTGATCTATTTTTAAAATATATATTATATTCTGCCTTCTTTATTGCTGCTTCCCCTCTGCTCCCAATTTGCTTGTGCTTTGAGCAGGGATGTATGCAGGAGGGGATTGCCTCTCACAATGGAGAAGCACAATGGTGTCTACTAGAACATAGGGAAGATCCTTTCTTGTATTTTTCTCCCTCCATTCATGTAACCAAAGGCTGGGGTTTTTTTCTTCTTCTTCGTGATTGATGTTGTCATAACCAACGTTAAATGTTGATCCTTTGACAATCGGCTGATAAAGAATGTGCCTCTAAAACTGTTAGGTTGCATGTGTGGAGCACCCATGAAGATTGCATAGTACCTAGTTAGCATTGCTAATCAATATGTAATGCATATCCTTCAGCTAATCTTTTTGAGCAATTAAAGCAAATTCAAAAGAGAGATTATCGTGTGTAAACAATGACGGCTTAGATATCTTGCCTACTGGCCTAAGGTCTCGCCACAGATCCTGCAGAGTTTACCTTCTGTATCAGTAGTTAATTAAGGTGAAACATGAGGTAATTAGGGCTAATCCCGGTGCTATCCTGCTGGCCTGTTGCCTCTCAGGCCATGCCCTGAACCAGAGCATTTTCACAGCTTGTGAAATGCTGCCATTTTCAGAGCAGATTTTCAAAATTGATGCCTGTGTTTGTTACAGTATTCCTAAATTTTTACGGGAGCTGCAGTGAGTACATTCCGAGCGGAAAGAGAGGGAGGGATGGCTTCATTTGTTTTACTGTGGGTTTGAAAACTGCACCGTTGATACAACTTTACACTAGGACATTCCTTGTAATTGACAAGGGATTAGGGGGATTACATTTGTACCCTACACTTGTTTCCAACTGCTTGTATGAAGCTTCTTTCTTTTTCCCCCCAACGTTTTACATTTGTCGGCACAGGACAGGGATGCACGCTCTTAGAAGATGAGTTTGTGCACAGACGTGCCAATGTGATACAAATTAAAAGATATATGGTGGTACTTGGAAGAGCTGCCTCAGAACAACACGGGGTGTTTTCCCCCAGGAACAGTTTGGCCTTCGTGAAGCAGCAGAGAGACCCTGCTGAGTTATGTCTGATCTCTGTCCTTCAGGATACATATTCCATTTGCATGAGGAGTAGTGCAGATGCTAGAGACTATTATTGAAAGAATGGATTTAACTGCTCATTAGCTATATCTAACTACACAGAAAAGCTCACCCCTTTAATAGAAAATATAGCAGGTTTATTTTAAACCAATAATAAAGTAAGCATTCGTACCAGAAGGCATTTCATTAGGCTTTTTAATTTTTAGCCGAGCTATGTGATCTTGATTTACATGTCAGATAAATGACTTAGTTTTCTAATTAGCTGCAAGTTAGTATGGACGCGCACTGTCAGCCAGTGACCCTTGTTTGTTTTGTACTTCTTGAGCATAGTAACCTGGTCCAGTGTTTCTGAGTTGTACCTTATACCAGGGAAGAATTCAGGTCCCTTTACTCCTGTACTGGAGTCATCTTCTATAGGTTTGGTTTCATCCAACTCCCAAAGAAAAAAATAAACAAACTAAAAACAGAATGGGAAGAGGTAGTCAAAATGTAACATTCCAAATCTATGGAAGGGTGCTTTTGCTCTCACTTGACGTGTATTTGTTTAATTCCAAAACCATCATAGGTGTTGATGGTTACACTTTGGTCATTCATCCCTGCTCTCCAGGAGTAGTATTTTGCTCAGCTCCACCAGACAGTTTCAAGTATCTGATAGTGCCTTTAACAAGTCAAAGAGCTGCCCCTCTTTGACTCCCTATTAATAACTTGTTTGGTTGGTTCTTTAATACTGCCTTCCTCAGTTTTCAGAAGCCAGGGAAACAGACACTGCCAGTCTTGAATTTGGCATCACTTCCCTGACTACAGGTTTTGGGTTTCTTAAGTGCTGGGGAGTGAATGGATGCATTTCTTCAATTCCTTGTCATCCGTTCTGTTTTTCTGTTCAGAGTCTTTACCTTTCTGAGTGTCATAATCCTTACAGTTTAGAAGAATAAGGTATTAAAAATCACAAGCCAAAGAATAAAAGGTTCTCTCTCTGATTTATTGTTTTTTAGACATTTAATATGCTTTTTACTTGATTTCAGCTTCTAAAACTGGAGGAGAGTCATCTTCTGCATAAATGCAAAGAGGATTTGCAGCATGACATTTAGAAGTACATTGTATGAGGTTTGCTATTGATCCCTCTGGTGGGGATGAGTGCTCAGAGGGAATAAATGGGCTGCTTTTATGAGGCTCCCTGTCATCATGGATTTAGCTGTTTCATTTGCAGATTCCTGTAAATGTTTGCCTGATTTATGGCCAGTAATTTTCACTGGAGGAGGAATCGACGTATTGTCAGCAAATGACTGCACGTCGTTAATACTTTCAAGTGGCATCTGAAAATGTTCATGCACTTGCATTGATCCAGACTGCTTCCCACTTTACAGCTCCAAATGTTTTGCTGTTGTGTTAATATTACATACATGAGGCTTGGGACGTGTTTCATTAGCGGGGTGTGGGAAAGTGTTAGAAGAATAAATCATAATTCAGCTTCATTGTGTTCAGCGAAGTTTAAGCAAAAAAAGGAACAGGCTCAGCTTCAGTGTGCAGCAGTTCCACCCGATAGCCTGAACTGTATTTTGAAGTATTTCACGGGCACAGGCAGTTGCCAAAAGTACTTTCCTGCTTAAATGCAAAACAGTGGCCCAAGACGTGGTAAAACTTTTCTAGATTTGAGCATCTTCAACTTCTGTTCTGTCATGCTCAAAGCAAATGGATTATATTCTAATTCTTTAGAATATGGTTGTTCTTACAACGTTTTATTTGTTTGCATCCTGTTATTATTGGCAGTTTAATCAGCTGAAGCATCCCCGTAACTAAGGTTAGTTTTGATGCAGGAATTCACATGGCTTTGGTAGTTGGTTGGGGTTTTTTTTAATAGTACATGAAAAAGATTGCTGAGTTTTAAAGCTGATGTTAAGAAAATGTGAAGCCTGAAAGTGTCTCTGTTTTTACTTTGCGTCCTCTGTGGGTGTGATACCTAAGTGTGAAAATACCGGCCTTGAGTCTTTACACTTATAGTGAGATTTGCTCTTCAGGGAGGCATTCATGTTAGCATGATGGCATTAAGTTATATATTTTTTAATCTTCTGGTGATAATGTGGGGTTTTTTTGTTTGCCAGTAATGCCACAGAAGTTGTTGGGCAGGTGGTTTTGTTATATATTCTATATGCTCAATGCTAATAAGCTACTGGTCATGCTAGTAATATGGTCACTAGCTACAAAAAGAACAGTATGCACCATCCTTTTTGGTGCAGCCTAGGTTATGTCATCTTGGTATAGCTATTCATCCCCAAAAGATGTGAACTCCAGGGCAAATGTACTTTACACTGTGTGTTTAAAGGTGACAACTACTTAACTTGCTGGCATAGAGCTCTAATACTGTTTCCTATTTTGTATCATCTCTAGGGTCTCTGGTACTAGTGCTGAACTTAATGTGCTGAACTAGTGGAGTACTTAATATTAAATGTTGAGATATAAAGTACAAAAAGGCTTCATAGAAGTCTGTGTGAAAGTGTGAATCAATGTTACTGTAACATAACTTATGAAAAATAAAGGCATCTATTTCTGTGGGAAATCCTATATTGGCCTCACTGTGTGCATACATATTTCATAGAATCACAGAATAGTTTGGGTTGGAAGGACCTTAAAGATCGTTTAGTTCCAGCCCCCTGCCATGGGAGCTACACCTTCCACTTCCATTCTTTAATAGCCTTACAGTGCTTCCAGAATAAAACCAGCATCTGAATTCATACTCCTTTTTGTCATTATCATTTAATACATATGGAGTGAGACAGAAATTAGTAGCCATGAGAAGAAATGTTAGAGAAGGATACACCAGGTGACTCACAGCTTTTAAGTAGAGTTGCTCTCAAACTTGTGATAGAAAAGTGTTTGTAGTATCTACAGCAAGATAAGGAGAAAGCAGATTACTCAAGTAGTCATTCACGCCCAGTGAAATCCAATTCAGCTTAAAGGTCGTTACAAAGTGAAGCCTTCAACAAGTAGGATCTGTCTTGTTACTGGAACACAAGTATGCACAAACTTTTCCTGAAGGCACTGGTGCGATCACCACTTTTGTGATGATCCCAGGAGGTGCTGCAGTATGAGTGAGAAGAAGCAGGGAGGTGGGCTCTCTTTTCCAGAATTGCTCATCCAAGTCAGAGCCTGTCTGTGACTCTTGGAGGGGTCACATTATCTGAGTGACTTGTAGGTGTTCATTTTGTTACTCTGGATGATTTTTTGTGAACAAACAGTATCCTTCCTTATTGCAGCCCAGCCCAGCTTTTTTTTCTGCTTCTTACAGCCACTTTAGTTTGCCCTTTATTTAGTCTCAGAAATAACAGTTTCACACAGAACATTGGTAAATGAAATTGTCTGGCAACTAAGTGGTAGTAAAGAGGTATTTTTATTATTGTAAATTTGAAGGAAAATGTATCTCGTTTGTTCTTCTGTTCAAGTATTCCTCTTGTATAGTCAATGCTCCTGTGGAGATATCACTTAATTAGTCAGAAATTTGCTGTGTGTTGCCTTTATTATTCCACGCCGTGACTGCTCCACCTCTTTCTCACCACCAGCCTTCAGCAAAACAAACCCCCTAGAAAGATGAGCTGCGGGAAGCAAAGGAGAGGATTATCCATTATTAGCAATTGTTATACAGAGAAAATGTGATCCTCTTCAAGCCAGCCAGCTGCCTTGTACATTAGGAACTCTGTTTAAGAGTATTTTATCTCGGTGTTAATAAAATAAGCGAGAATGTTAAATTTTATAATGTTACTTTTATAAGTAACAGCTGTTCCTGTGCAGACGAAATCGTGACCAAAGTCCGTGTATTTCTTTAACAAGGTATTCCTTCCATGTGTATTACGAGAATGTATTTGTTTCCAAACAATGACTCTCCAAACACTTTCCAGGATGTTGGTGCCTTTTATCTATTCTAGCAATGGGAATCCTGAGGCACCAGGAAATAAATCTTTGCGGTGCTGAATCAGCAGGTGAGCTGGCAGAAACAAGCTGACCTCCACAGCTCCTCATGCGTGGTCTACCCAAGTCCTCTTGGTGTGTGTGTACAAAAAGATAAAATATATTAATAACGTAATTACCAGGTCTTGGAGGATCTCAAAGTGGTTTTGGTCTTGTTCATGAAAAGATGGCTCACAGCGCACCTGGAAAAATGCCCATGCCAGTATGTGGATGTGGGTGGGCTGTGGAATTGTTCTTTCCAGATACACTCACTTCTAGTATTTCCTTCATGTCTATTAGGAAACTGAATGGAACTGTGGCAATACCAGTTTATCGTCTTGTTTCTTTTTCAGTACCTTTCACTATCTTGGTTATCTGAGGATGCATTTTTAATTTTTAGGGCCGTAATGTACCTGTGCTATGACAGAGCTTTCATTAATGCCTCATGAAAATATAAAAAGGAGTGTAATTAAGCTATGCTGAGTTATTGCTGATATCAGAATCTTATGTTTATATTCTCTTTAATTAAGGTTTTGACTTTGCTGTCACTCATAATTTCTGCTAATGCATGAAATAAATCATGTGCTACTACTTAACCTTAAAAATGAAGGGAAGAAGAAAGTAGTTTTAGTATATTTATTTCTGCTTTTTAATTCTTCAGTGGAGATGGGATTGTTAACTGGGTGAAGTGGCCGTTTCAGTGGTGCTTTAGAAAATAATTAGCCTGAATGACTTTGAATACACCAGCATCACAAATTTGAGAGGAAAAGTAGGTGAATGCATGAATGTAGGGGGTTTAATGTTAGGCTTCTCAGTAAACACTATGTTTGAGCAAGGCAGTTCCATTTTATTCAAATAAAAAAATGGGCGTCTTAAAGAATTAGAAATCCAAGTTGAGTTAGTGTAAATGGGGGGCATCAGAAGCCTGTGAACCATGCAAAAAATGTAGCAGTATATTGACTGTTGGTTTTCAGTGCTCAGGAATGTTCCTTAGGCCTGGTTAATACTGTAGCACAGGCATAAGTTGTCAGTGTCACTGTGGTGGAGAAGGATTGCTTTGGAGTTTATGCTGGAGAAGGATTGCTTTGGGGATTACACAGCTGAAACAAGCCCAGAGTGTTCTTGACCACTGGAGCAATGTTTCCCCCTGATTTCAGTACAGAAACTCCAGTAAAACGCAGCAGAGGTGAAATGATTAAGTTGTATTGCCAACATATGTACAGGAAGGTAACATAGCCTGTTCAGTCCTGCCACTCCTGGGCAGTAACAGTCTTCATGGAAAAGCATTAAACTAGGTTAATGTTTCAACTAATATATCTCAACCATACTGCACAGAGTTTATGGTTTTGCAATACCTGTAGTTATGTCTTTTTTGGTGACTAAATAGCCAATCATTTTGGTAGCAATTTGTTATCATTCATTTTTTAATACTAATTTTGAAGTATCTCTTTGGATTGCGTCTGGTCCCAGATAGCCTCTTGCAATCAGGAATTCATTTTAGGGGAGAAGGTACTTTTGGAAGCATGGCAGAGGTTTGAACAAAGTTATTTGGGCTTTAACTCATGTGTTAACACAAAACTACTGAAATTCCTTTTTGGAGCAAGTACCTTGGATTATAAAGTGTTCGGTTCAGCCTTCTGCCTTCTTTTCATGTTCTGTCTGTTCATGGCCGTTTCAGCACCTCCTACCGGCTGGTTAATGAAACCCCAGTGCTGGCAGTCATGAAATACCTTGCGTGCAGCATCCTCCCAGCAGGAGGAAAGGTTGCTTGTTGATGGCTGGCTGCACGTGAGGGAAAGCAGCTACCCAAAGCTGAGACCGTGGACGTTTCCTGCAGATAAAAGCTGGATGGTGAGTACTGGCAAAAAGAAGAATAGACAAAAAAGCACAGCAGGTTTTTGGATCTATAAAACGTTTGCTCCCCAACTGTCACACTTGAAGTCTCCGCATCTGGCATTCTGTTGACTCATTTTACCTGAACCAGCCAGCCAGCTTTTATCTGTTTAAGTTTTCAGTTTTAACACATAACGTGAAATGCTTTTCCCGACTAAATCTGTACTGCACCAAATTCATAATTTTAATATGCAAAAGAAACAATTTTACTTCCTCTGTTTAACAAACCTAAACATGAATTCCAGATTTTATCTGTTTCTGGTGGTTAGCATTTACATTTGGGCAGACAGCGGAACTTTTTAGCATCTTTAACTTCTCTTGGTTGTTTTTAAAAACAGGGGGAAAAATGACTTGCCTAAACTACGCTTTTTGCTGTTGGTGCCTTTTGTTTCTCGAGGATGATGATTATGCATGCTTGCACTGACTAGTCTGATAACACTGGAAGATTCAGGCAGTCTTCTTTTGTAACAGAGACTAAAACATAAAGGAGGAAAATCTAAAATGAAAGGTTTAAGAAGGAGCCATTTATTGCCTTTTTCTTTGAATTCATTTATGTTTTTCTAATTTCTTTTTACATTGGCTTTTAACGGGCAGAGGCTTGAATCTTTCCAGAGTTTGGTAATATTACAGGTCATTCCAGTGGGAATAAATGTAATAAAAGGAGGACTGGTGAAGACAAAATTGCATGCATACATGTACTCAGTTACCGTTGTCCTTTATTGAACCAAGGACAATGACTGTATGTTCATCCCTGTTGAGGACAGAGGAGATGCAGAATGTTCTCTTAAACAAAATGGATTATTGTGCTGTGCCATTTTATTGCCTGTCATTGGTAAAAACTACCTTGTGATTATTTAGGCAACTCTGTACCATAACTGCACCCGACGATTCTGGACTAAATAGCATTAAATGCAGGGGAGGAAATACAGACGAAATGCAAGGAGAGGAGGGAGAGTGGAAAGAGCATGTTCGTTTCTTAGACATGTACCACTGTGCACGTTACCCACCAAATACTGACGTGTGGGAGAGGGTTGGATGGAGCCACCCTTGTCACAGACCACATTCCTCCTGGAGCTTCTTGCTCCGTTCAGAGCCACCCCATGGGCATGGCATGGTCACCAACAAGCGAACATGGTGACAGATAAAGCTAGAGAAGGATGCGATCATCATCAGAAAACAGCAGGCTCTGATGGGGTCTTGGCTTTGTATTTTGTTAAAGAGAAATGATGCATTTGACTGGATTAGAGTTAATAACGCTCCACAGGACAACCGTGCTGTGCACGTGCATGTACGTAATGCATGGAGTAGCATATGCACTTCAGATTTTCTTTTTCTGTAGCTAGAAGCTTTGGAGCTTATGTTGTAGTCCTGGATGTTGAGAAGTGAAGCTGAATGTTGGTTAGACACAGAGTGAGGATGACAAAAGATGGCATTACAGAGGAAATAAACATTCCTACATTCACAGACTCGTACTTTTTGCATTTAGAATGAAATAGAAGAATTGCTGTACTGTGCTGTCGGCCCTTAAATCTGGGACTTCACATGTACGTGTGGGTACGTGCTCCTACACACGTTGTCATTTTCACAGGGGAAGATTAAAAATGAGGCACTTCCAAAGGCATCTACTGTGGTGTCTTTCAAGTTCTGCGGCAATATGAAAAGTAGCACCCGAGTGGGATTAAGTGAAACCAAGAGCATTTCACACGTGACGTATTTAAGCATCTTATTTCATGTCTGTTTGTTCCAAATCTAAATCGAAGTAAAAGTCAAAACATAAAATCATCTTTTGCAATTTCTGACAGAAAATCATTAGAAAAGGAAAAAAATGTTTCCGAATATTGTGCGGAGAGGTAGACGTGCTTCTGGACAGAGAAACCCAGCAGGCAGTTTATCTCTCGAGGTCCAGGTACATACAGTTTTCAAATCCTACCTTTTTTGGGGGGTTGTGGGTTTTTTTGTTTGTGTGTGGGGTTTTTTTCCCCTCCCGTAACCAAAAGATTAGAGATAAAGTCAATGGGGTCATTTCCACTGATGCGTGGAACTCTCAAAGCATAACACTGGGTAATAAAAAGCAGGTTGTCTGCATTTGGTCTGTTGTTGTGGTACATGGGCTGTCTGTAAGAAAAAGAAAAGGGAAAAGTAACTCGGAGAAATGTGTCAGGTTTTGCTAATGCTGTGAAAAGTAAGACTCTGTAAACACCATATGTTGTAATCACGCTGTAGAGGAGATTTTTAAATTAATACTTCTTAGAGCATAGAAATACATTAAAACATATGAAGTAACCTCAAATTTATGAGGTTCCAGAGTGGAAAAGACTTGGCAGGATACTGCAGCTTTCAGACTGTTAGAACAATGTTCTCGACTCCGGTGTGCTTTCACTGGTTCTGCGGGTCTCTTTCTCACTTTCCCTAAGCCTCACCTTGCTTTTATCGCCCCTCGGAGCTTGCACAGATCGTTGGAAATCATAATGGGTCTGCATGCACTTGTCCCCCACAAAACCTGACAGAAAACCAAGCTCCTGCACGTCCTTGCAGAGGAGTGGAGCTTGGGCATCCTTCCACCCCAAGGGTGAGGTCTGAGCAAGAGCTGTTCTCGACAAAGCAGGATAGGTGGGTTTGAACAAGTGGCTTCAAGTGCCGGAGTTGGCATGGCTGTAGTGGCGATAGCGATGTCCTGATGTCCTGACCCCTTGGGCCCATCGCCTGTCTCCCAGGGCCAATGCAGTGGGGCTGTTCCTGGTGTGGGAGCTGCAAACATCCACGTGTGGGCCCCGCTGCAGGCGCTGAGGCCCTGTGGAGGGGTGATGGTGATCTGCAGCTCTGCCCCTCCAGAGCTGCTGGCCCTCGCCATCTGCGTGCGAGCAGCATATGCTACTCAGCGCAGCACAGCGGGACCTGCAGCCACGCCGCTGCTGGCTGCTCGCCTTCAGACATCTGCTGCTTCCTGCCCGGGGCTGGGTGTCCTGGTGCCACCACACACAGCCTGGCCACAGGGATGGTTTTCAATACGCATAGAGGTGGGTGTCGTTCACTCTGGGTTTCTGTCATTGAATCTGTGTGAAACGCGAGTGACGATGTATCTCTCTCATGTATACCCTTTAACTGATGGAAAGAGGCAACCTTTTCTTTTTGGTAACACTTATAATGTCCATTTGTAATGTTTTAGTAAAAGGAAATTAAAACAGTGATTTTCTCTTTTTTCCTCTGGGACTTTTATCCCCTTTATTCAGGTTGTCTTCAGACTCAAGCAGGCACTTCTTTTTAATAACATGAAGCTTATGTTTTTCTTCCTTCCTCAACAGTTATTAAAGAGTTATGCTTTTCAATGTGAGTGGAGAGTCTGATGTAATTACATGACTCACAGATTAGCATTTTTCTATATTCCCTACGCCTCTTATGCAGCCTTTCCTAGACTTGAGTAAACATTGAGGGCTTGGGACCTGAATTAATGTGATACTTAAAGACGAGTTCATAATGATGGGTGGTAGGAAAGGACAAAGACAATCCATTTAGGACATCTCTTGGGTCAGTGGTGCACTTGCACTAACCTAGAATATATATAAGAAGTTTGCTTGTATATCAACAGTGAGCGGTGGTGGGGTGCATTTCTGCTGCTGGAGACTGAACATGCTGTGTTTAGTGGGTCCGTTCCTGTGGAACTGCTGAGCCTGGCCTCTCTCTATAAAGCACCTCAAGTCAGGCTCCTCAAACCAATAGTTTCTGGAGAGAAAGAAAAAGGAACCTGGGAAAGAACAGCATGGAGGAATAGCATAGTCACAAGTAAGGAAAATGAAGGTTTCGGGTAGCGCTTAAAGGATGATTCTAGGTAAGGTAGGAGCAGGACACCAGGGAAGCAGTCAGCAGAACAGCTTTGACCAAGTGAGAAATACAGAAAGGGGCACAAGCCAGGGTAGGAGAGAGAAGATGTGGAGAAATGTCGGAACTAGACGATCTTAAGGTCCTTTCCAACCCTCACTATTCTGTCATTCTGTAACAATGCCGGTGCCCAAACAGAAGTCTGTTTCGTTGAACATTGAACAGGTTTTGCCTGAATAAAAGTTCTCTAACAGTAATCTCCATTAAGCTGTGACAGGCCTAAACGTTTTTGACACAACAAGAGCTGTTGTGCATGATGAGTGGCAAAGGGTTTGTGGTTGTGCGAATTCTCTGCTCTTTCAATGAGAAGCTTGATCTGAAAAAGTAATAGTCCAGAAAGAAAATGTAGGTTTTCTTGCTTTTCTGTTGTTCTTTTTAAAAACACCCAAATAATACTTCTCGGCAGCTTCTCTGTCTATGATGTAGTCATGTTGATGGATTTTAGCAGCTCTGCTTTGCTATAAGCGATTGTAGGTATGGATCACCTTTATTTTGGCCAAGTTAGATTTAGTGTATTGCAATTAAAATATTGCACTGGATCGTATCAAACACATCTGATTGATAATTCTAAGTGGTGATGTCTTCAGAAACATGAAAGTTATTGTATGGTCTCGACCATTTATGAAATCTTAGCATAAAATTAAGCTTTACTCAAAATTGTCATCTTAACCGAAATTGAAGGAGAGAAGGGTTTTAGCTTTATTCGTTTCTGACATCCAGGTTTGATACTTTAATTTTATTATGTGTTTCATTTTAATCACTGCGTCTTTTCATTGCGAATACAAAGTGAAAACTTTGTATGAAACCATTAGGGACATGATTGTTACGGAGCCTAGTGCCCCCTGAGTTTCTTTAAAATAGCCACCTACTCACAACTGAAGAGAGTTTGAAATCTTGTGTTTAACTAAAAAAGTCTGCATAATATTTTAGCAGCTTGTTAACAGGCCTGCAGACAGGTACTAATTACACCCCAATTTACAATACATCAGTTTAGCACTATTGATCTGTTAAAAAAATGAAAGTAAACTGAGCAAAAGCAAGTCTTGTTGCTGAAGGAGTGATGTATTGATTCCATCTGACAGTGCTTTGTCTACAGATCAATGTAGATGTGCAGTATAGACCAGAAGAATGAGACAGGGTCACCAAAGGTCAGTAAAAGAACAGGGAGTCCAAGATTATTTGAGACAATGAAATGAACATATCATAAAGTAGACATGATTGGTATTTGTAAAGGAATCCACCAGTAACAGGTTTTGTCTTGTAGGATAGGAATAATATATTCTATTTTGCAATTAGCTTTAGCTGCTATCCATTTAAAAGAGTTAAGGAGGATTCCTTGCTGACTGCAAGGAGTCTTACAAGACTGACATAATGAACTGCATACAGCTCTGCATGTGTGTAGAAAGTGGAAGCTACCCTTCTGAGAGATGTTAGTCTTTGTCCAATGTTGTAACATTCAAATGTTCCTAAATTCCAAATACCTTAAAAACTTCAGCCCCTTATTTGGATGGTTATGATTGCTGGATTTGCAGTGCGCAGAGATTCTAGTACTGTTACATTTCAGCTTTCCACATTGAAAAAGTAAGTAGGTATGTGCTGGTTTAATTTGACAACAGCACTGAAGTGGACTTATACCACTGTGTGTTATCCACTCATGTATTTCGTGTGTCCTTGATGTCCTCTGAGACAAAGTGCTTTATATTTTAAATAAGGAGGAACTCTACTATAATATGATTAATCCCATACAGCTTTCATGCCTTCTGAATCCTTCCTCATTCTACTTTAGAAACGTAACTTTTATGATGAGGGGAATGTCTGCTCCACACAAGTATTATAATTTAGGGCTTAATCCCCCAAATTAATGTTTAATCTGCACTGTGTCTTGTTTTAAGAGCTGCTGAATAGGTGTCATTAAAAAAGAAAAGGAAAAAAAATGCTTCCAGAGCTTTCTAATCCATATTTTTACATCAATGCTGTAATTTTCTTACGTTTTACCCTATTTTGTAGCTAAGTGCCTAACACTGGATGGTGGAAGGTTGAGGGTACATATTCTTCTAACATAATCACAGAGGAACAATTCACCACACTGCAACTTTAAGCTGCCCTCTAAGGAATCAGATTTAGCACAGTTTAGAGTTATAAATGCATAGTCACTCTATCTCTTCATAGTATATAAGCTGGTTTGGTTCAGAGTGGCTTTGCAGCAAGAGAAACACCACCTGCACCTTTTATCTCAATCCCCCCTTTTGTGTCTTCTGAGGCAAGATACTTCTTATGGAAAATGTGCTACACCAGCATTTAGTGCAACTGCTTTGAAGAATAAAATCGGGTTTAATACAAATTATTCACAACAGAATACCTTGGGGACTTCAGGTCTTTAAGACGGTCAGATGTGATCTGTCAAGACAATGCAAAGGGAATTGTTTCAGTTTTTACAGAAAATGTTTTCAGGGGAAATGCTAGATACCAACAGTGCCAATCTATCTGAATTAAAGATTACTTAATGTACATATTTACAGCAAAAAATACCTGTTCCTAGAATGTATTTTACCTCTGCCTTAAAGAAACAGATATGGAAACAATAGGTGAGTTCTTCAAAGAGCTGTTAGATTTGATTTTGTGGTTTTCAGCCTAGTCATAATTGGAAAATCAGTCCTCATTCTTTCAAAATCCTGCAGAAGTTTTCAAAGTAGGAGGTAAAGCTGCTGAAATCACTGCTTTGCCTGTTGGTCAGTTGTGAAGTTCACTGTCTGTGCAAAGTCAGGCATAGAACCTATTCTTTGTTTTACTGATGAACGCTATTTGCCTTTGGAATAAACAGTGAATTTCAAGTTTTTGGTATGATTAATCCTTTGTCATTTGTATGCACAGTGTTCATCGCAATTTGTCCAAGCATATAAGGTAGGCCAGAAATTTCCATTCATTTGTCTCTTTTATGAACATTACCTTATTAACCATGTTGGAAATATCCCAAATAATGCATTCATTAGAGGTACACACTGTCTGAAACGATCATTTCAAAATCTGTCTCCCCAGGGGTTTGGATTTATACATACTGAGTTAAATGATTAATGAAACTATGGCACATTAAGTGTTCAGGATTTCAAGTTACTGGGAGGTTTTCATCAACATTAAGAAGATTTTGATTTAAAACATCACAGTCAAAATTTCTGTGTTTTCATTTGTAATTTCCAGTTTCATTTTGTTGCAGTCATGAATGACAGTAGTAACTAAATTCCATTTTGTAAGGTGCTGGCCCTCCTAAAAATCACTGCCTTTCCTAGGAGTTGATGGTTTTACTCATTTCACAGGAAGACTTAGTAACTTTCAGGTTTAAATCCACTGTGATCAAGAGCAAGTTGACTAAACAGCATAAAATAGGAGGCGTTTTTATAGGTTCTGATGAAGGACTTAAGAAATCTGATCTCTCCTGTATAAAATAACAGACGTTTAAAAATAAGACTTGTATCTCGTCCTGTGAGGTGAAAGCAATTATACTGGTGGTTTTGCCCTGAAGATTTCTAAGACTGTAAGAAAGAACAGGGACTTGACTTCAGTGCGAATGCTAACAGGTACGTATTGGATGATGTGTACATGCTTCGGTACAGCTGTCAGTCTCATGCTGCACTGATGTTTCCGTAGATCTTGGAATTCCGTGTGCCACAGTGAAGGTTTCTGAGAGCTTTTGAGAACCCAAAATGCCAAATTTCCCTAAGCAGTTACCTACGTATGTAAAGTGCGAGTGGGTTAAAGACAACTCTTGCTGGCTTCAGGAAACAGAACATCTTTCCAAATAATTTCATAGTCTTGGCTGGGAGGCTTTTCTGAATGAGAAATATTAAAATTACAAATATCTTCAGCTTGATCCTGTTCAGAAATACTGTGTCCCTTTGTACCTAAAATGAGGTAATGTTCCTACTGAAGTTGGTGTCTTTTGTGTATTCAGTACCTATTCATGGCAAGTGCTGTATTTCAAAAGAAATGAAGGTATTAGGTGAGTGTTTTGATCCTGGTTTCTTATGGAAATTAGGCTTGTGTCATCAGTGTTAGTCAGGTGTGTGTCTGCCTGCTGACCTTTTTGCTCTCTGATCCTTATTATTTCAGTTAAATTTCACAGAGGTAGAAACATTTTCGTAGTGTTGAGCTTATTTTTTGGGACTAGGTGCCCAGATTGAGAAGATATACTCTAAAGAGGGAGAGAAGGAGGAAATCTGCAGAATTAATTGTTCTTTTGAAGGATGGAAAATAGACAGTGTGGGAGCAGTTAATAGCCAACAATGTCGTGCTGAAAGTCAGGGGAATATGTTGGTGAGCAAATTCCCAAGCTCTCATATTATCCTGATGAAATGTACCAGCTAATATGATACATATTACCCAAATAAGATGAACATTCTCATGACATTACTCTGGCTATTGCTGTTACTCCTTCAAAGAATGTCCTCAAGTGGTTTGGGTAGAAAAAGACATTTAGGAACATGGTCCCATACAGCCATTACATGTAAATGAAGAAGAATTTTACAGCTGTCTGAGAACCATTTACTTTAATAATGGCAAATTAGTCAAATGTTGTAAATCATTAACAAGCAATTAACTTTCTTTATAGAGTTTCAGCAGATGGGGCTGTTCTTATCACTGAAACTGCCTAGGAACTTTGTCTACCTCCCAAAGTAGCTGACTCTGTTAGATGGCAGTATCTGATAATGGGCTTTGATATGTCAAAGGTGTCTTGGGAAAGGAGGCTGATACACAAATTGGCCTTTTCAACTGCCGCTGAGGTACTGTGGAGCTGCTGTTGCCTTCTCTCTCAAATGCGAGTCCGTTGGGACAAATTAATTTGTGCAACTTCAGTGGAAATCAGTGGAATGTGTTTGTCCAGTACAGTGTATTTCCAGACAGGGAGGACAGCTCTACTTTATACTTAATTCTCTAGCAGTATAAAAACCATCTGCAGCTGACAGGCCACTAATATAGTGTAACATTTTTACATACAGACCTGGACTGTATTATATCTTGTGCAAGGGAGAATAGCATTATTGATGAAAGCTTTCAGCTTGTTCCCTGAAGGTAAGCTCCTACGTCTCCTTTAGTTGTGGTGCATCTAAAAAGTACTGGTTAACAATACAGAAGATTCAAACATTTATTTAGGTGCGTTGTGAGTATGGATTTACTTGATTTACTTCTGGAGTCCTGTTCTCTAAACTTCTGGCTTATACAACTTTATGGATCAAAAAGCTACGCCTCCTTTTGCAGAAAGTTAATCTTCTAAAAAAGCTGCAATTACAACTTAATTACTGAGTTGTGATTAAAACAAATGTGTGTGATGTAAAATGAGTTTGTTTAGAGAGTTATGTATGTCTCTACTTATTCAAAGAACAACATCTCTAGAAACAACAGTAGGTATAAGAGAATCTTTTCCAAGTTACATTTTCTAAGATAAAGTTGAAATAGGTCTCTCTTCTGGAAACTAAGTGGCAGCTGAGCTTATTTCTGCATGGAGAATTACTGTATGCTGTGACTTGCATTAAAATGTTTGTTTTGTTATAACTTTTTAATTAGGTTGCCCTTCCTATGAGAGGCTCCCACTGCAGTATTAAGAAAATGTTATCAGTCTTGGCATAATTTCTAACTTCTGCCACAGTCTTGGGAGTCCAAATCCCTACAATGTAAATTAAATTAGGAACGCCTCTCCCAGAGAAGATACATAACCTTTCTGAAGTGTGAGTGAGACAAACACACAACGTTGTTCCCTGCTTTATCTTATCGGGGCAGCCTAATCCAGTCCAGGTCTAAGGAGTCAAGCCTCTACTGTGCCTAACAACCACCTTGGAACAATTTCTCTGAAGAAAATAAATGGGTTTCTTGTCAAGCCCTTGTAACAGAAGAGCTGGGGGCATTGATATTGAAGGGATCATTTTTTTTCCTGTTGTACACTAATTTGAGGGTGACATGTTGTAAATGTTGCAGTTTCATAAGTTGCGTGAGACATCGCTTTGTCTTTTCACTTCCAGATGTTTTCTAAACATGTCATCATCAGTCATGTATAAAGCATATAATCTTTTATTACCACTATGCACATTCTGACACTGTGGTGATTTAGTCTTAATACCATCCCCATTACTTTGTAAATGAAAATCCTCTATTGTATTAGATACAGAGTAGTTTCCTGCCTAATCATTTTCACTGTTTCTCTTCTCCAGCTAGTGTTGTTTGCTTCTGAGTACTTTTTGGTAAAGAGTTTCAAGGAGTAATTCAGGATGTTAATTTAACTGAAACCAAGGTTACATGAATGGAAGTATTATGGGGAAGAAAAGAAAGATTAGTTAGACCAGTAGTTTTCCCACAGAGCAGAGTTGTGACTGGTAACTATTCTCTTGAGAAGTCATTGAGAACCAGTGAAGGAACTGGACAGCCTTTAAAGAGCCAGATCCTTGGGGTATTACTGAAGCAAAGTAACCCTTGAAATATCAGCCCCCAAAGCTGAAGTCTTATGTGCGTGTGTAGCTTTATGCACTGTGAGTATTCCTATTGACTTCAGTGGAATTACTGACAATGAGTATAGTTAAACGTGTACATAAATCATTGGATCATACAGGTCTTTAAAATTTTCCCTGTTTATGACTGAATACTTCAAGGTTTCTTTTGTAGAAGCTCAGGAGAAGCTCATTCATCCTCATTGAGGCTTCTGGATGAAGCAGGAACGCAATGATTTGTCTTTCCAATTTCAACAGGTTTTTCAAATAGTTAAGAGAATATGTATTTTGTGAATGTAGCTGTAGCAATATATGATTTTAGCCTTCATATGAAATACAGGCAGTTCCTGATGGCGTAACTGGCGTTTTGAGAGAGAATAAAAATAACGCCATGTAGTTACTGAATTTGGTTTTAAAAAGGTACCGATACACCCAGGTGTATATTCCCACACAGGCCCGCATGACCACATGTGCAGTATTTGTTTAATTTCCTTGGGGAGATGGCAGGTTTTTTAGTATATTGATTTTTACATTTCCCCACGTTTGCTGAATGGGCTCAGTAAATAGAAGTAAAATGTCACTTACTAATTCTTCTGTGTTCTTTTAAAACTTTGGATGAAGCAAGGTCACTGTACAGCCATTGCAGGCAGAAGAGGTTTTTGAGAAAGCAAGTGTGAATTACTATAGAAGTGGTTTTGCCTAAATACTAAAGGTGACTTTTAACTGAAAAACTATAAAGTACTTTGCTTCAATACTAAAGATAGCTTTTAATTGAAAAGTGTAAGTGAAACTACAAAGGAAGGTTAACGCTTAGTGGTATAATTTTATACATGCACTTTGGCAGTCACAATGGCTTTGATTCAACCTTGACTTCCTACAAGATCATAAAAAGGCATGGAATAATTTGTTATAAAAGAAATGAGGAGTAGAGTACAAATACGAGTTGCATAACAAATTCTGAAGATGAAATGGTAGCGTTCAAAGGAAATGTAGCATTTTATGCCAGTGCCATAATTCTCAGACAGTGTTACGAAGAAGCATGGCCTGCAATTCGACCTTCCTCCTCCTCCCCACCGCAGCTCCATAATGATGGTTAGAACTTTATAGCAAGGTTAAAAAGGTTTGAAGGAAACACAATGTCCTGTACCCTTCTACAGGATACTGAGTTCATCATCACCTTAAATGCTCTGTATAATCATGCCTGCTTCTTGCCAAGGGATGCTGGTAAGCAATTGCTACTTTAATCCTCACTTTCAGAAGAGCCCCGCACAACTTGCTTAAGCCAAGCAGCTTAAGATGATTGCCCAGACCCAGCCTTGCCCCATTTCGTTTCTGCATGCAGCCACTGAAATACTGGAAAGATAAGTAAGTGCAAACAAGACCCAGTGCTCCAGTGAACACAGCAGAAGATACAGCTTGCTGAATGAAGGGTACAGGCTGAGCTTCTCCCTCTCATTCGTGAGCTGAAACTGGGCACTACTGTTTTATTCTTACTTGATATTGCACTGCCAAGAATCATGGAATCATTTAGGCTGGAAAAGACCCCAGGATCAAGTCCACAAGAGCTTCTCCCTCTCATTCGTGAGCTGAAACTGGGCACTACTGTTTTATTCTTACTTGATATTGCACTGCAAGAATCATGGCATCATTTAGGCTGGAAAAGACCCCAGGATCGAGTCCACAAAATAGATAAAATCTGCATGATCAGGAAATTTTTTTATTACAAAACCGAGAGAATGTCATGTGAAGTGTATAACATCCACATAGGCTATAGAATTAATGAGTATGACTTAGAGTAATCAGGTCTGTAACTCAGTTACCCCAAGGTATTGTCTTCTTTGGAGGTGTGTCTTGATTTTCAAGTTGGTGAGATAAGCTTTTTATTAAAGTAGATCTAAAGGATATTTGCTTGAACTGAAAGATAACAGCGTTTCTTTCTGTGGACCAAAAAGGGATCACTGCATTATTTGCTAATTGTGAGAAAAAATCTACTGATTTTTTGTGTGTGTCTGGCAGTAGGGCCACTACCTAATTCTCAGTAGCATTTACTGCTGAGGAATCTCTTGGGAAGAGGAAAAAAACATGGACATTACATCCAAAAAAGCAAAAACCATGATGTGGTGACACATAGCTGGCAGACTGCATGTTTTGGTGGCATATGATTGCTCTAGTAAAGGGTTCTTAGAATGGTAGTAATATATACTAGCTCACAGCAGTAGCCTAAAGTGAAGACACATTCATCTCTTACATGCACTCCGTGTACTTATATCATTTATTGTGATTTTTAGTCTTATATCTAAAGAAAAAATCAGCTTATGGCCTAGAAATTTAAACAATTCTCATGTTGCTTTGGAAAACATGCCAGTGACATCTTCTTAAGAATATTCACGAGTAGAATGTGTTTCTGTAACAGTGGAATGTGTTGTTTATTAATGCATTTAAGAGTTTGTCCCTAAAATGCCATGTTAGTTTCAACTTTTAAAATGTTTTAACTTTTGGTTAATTGTAGTAATGAGTTCTACTTGTAGCTGAGCTTCTCTTAATGTTGTTTCACGTGGAAAGTGGGTATGTGCATCTGTGTGTATTAGTTTTAGGTTTGTTTTGCTTTGGAAACAGAAGTGCTTGCTGTTGACAAATGGTGCTCTGTGTCCAGAGTTGTGGTGGTTTTAAAGTTGTGGCAGGTTCACTCTTGTGATCAGATTGGTACTGCAACAATGAACTGCTTTCAGAAAACAATACATGAGCAGCAGGGCATTAGTAAACAACAGTGACTGGATAATTCTGAGGAAATTTAGGAGGCTGTAAATATAGGAAAGAATGGAAATAGATCCTGCTGGATGACTGCTGTGGACTTTTTATACAGGGGAAAAAAAACTATTCCCATATGCCGCCGAATAGGTATTAAAACCAATGTACCTCTTCTTTGACATCTGTTAGAACAGAATGAGTCCATTTGAAATCCCCCAAACACTCGCATAGTGACAAAGTGTAGTAAATGAAGCAAAATGGTTTGGGGAAATGAGGATGTGTAAACAAGCCAGTCAGATGTCATTTACTTTCTTGGATCACTTTGGGGTTTTTTTTCAGGTCTGGCTGTATGAAGTCTTTGTGCACAAAGCTGTATTTACTGCGCTGAGCATAGATTTTCCACTTTAAAGGACAGGGTTGTTTAAATCACGTCTGGTTTGGAGCTGGTTCTCTCAGTTGTGTTTGATTTGCAATAGGCAGCATACTCATTTAGCAAAAACAAGTACGAGAGGTTCTTTACTGTTGTCACTAGTGACCAGGCTATTAGTGGTGTATGCTCTAAAAATATTCATTGTTCTCTGTTAGTACACACTAGTTTGCTGCATGTACATCAGGAGCTCATCACATATTTTCTTGCTTTGGATGCGTAGTGATGACATTTGTGTTATTTCTCGTTCATACGCCATTTGACTGCAGTGTAGCTGAAGGTGCCAGAAAAACTCCAAACAAAAACACACATGATGTTGTTTGGTAAACTCTAGCTATTTGCAATAATTTAGGACCTTCCTTTTTATTTACAGTATTGATTTTGTATGCAGTAGCACTCCTCTTTGTTTTGAAGGAGACGTGGGGAAAACAGCTTTAGTTGATGGTAGATCTATTTTTATTTCTTTATGGCACATTCTTGCCCATATTGTAGTTTATATTTTGGAGTACATAGGCCAGGAAATGAGTCAGATATTGTGACATTTACAAACTAGTTTGTCCCCAAAATGGCTTAAACTGTCACTCAGCAGAACCTGTGATTAGCCTGTTGTTGAGTATCCTTAGTGGAGTTTGAGGGTCCATCAGTAGAATGTGATTTACCTCTGACTTCAGTATAGAAGAGTTGCAACGAATTTTGTGAATATTTTTCTGTTCTAATCGCTTCCCTCTCATAGATTAACACCACATAAATCAGTGTACTTTAGGGGAGAAAACAAACAGTATTTACACACACAACTCTTCACAAAATTATGCCTACTATTTTATGGTTTTAAGGAAAATGTCTTCGTATTGGTGATTTCACGTTGATTTACAGTTGTCATCAGTGTTCTCAGCATGCTTTGAACTTTTCTGAGTACATCATTTCTTAAATACAAAGACACTTCTGGGAAGATCTAGATGTGCTTTTTTCATTACTTCTGGAAAGCCAATGCTTTAACAACAGAGGATACAGGAAGCATCATCTGATACCATTTTCCTCATTATTTGCTTCAAGCAACTGCTACTTTTGTTTCCTGTAGAGTCATTACTAATGAACTGTATGTGTGCATCCATATCTAAAATCTTCATTTAAGAAAAAGGAAAAAACCCCAAGCCTTGTACTTAAAACTTGTGTTTCTGCTCAGCTAAATTTTCTCCCATCATTCACATTTTAATTTTTGTTAATCTAACCTGTGACCCAGAAGAGTTACAAGCACAGAAACAAAGGGTGTAACAGTAAAAGGAGAAAATTATCATACAGGTGCCTCATTAAGGAGTGTTTCAAGTATATCTTTTCTTCAGCATTCTGAACTTTGATTTTCACTTAGGGCTTGATAGAACTACGATCATGTTAAACTCTATTTTATTCATTATTCCCATTGAAATCATGGTATTGCTTGCAAGGAATGTATTTCTGAACATGTCTAAAAGATGAGGATTCTGACTGTTTGGTATGTTTAAAGCATACTAGGGGAGAACAGCAGAGTTGGTAGAAGTAGATGGGTTTAGGCTGTGAGGATGGACCTGCCACTCATGCTGTGCAACCATCAACAAGTGGTTTAATTTTTCAGTGAGTGTTTTTCTTAAATAGAAAACCAGTAAGAATGACTTGGAGATGTGGAACAGTTTAAATACTCAGGCTTCTTTGTGAAGAGGATACTGATAATATCAACATTAATGCAACTTGCCTATTTTGTCAACAGCAACAGTAACCAGTTTTGCCAGTGCCCTACATGGACTGCATTTTGATTTAAACAGTTTACTTTGGAATATTGCTTAATGTGAATCTACCAATCCAGTATTGGAAGTCTCATCATATGAGTGATTTCCTTTGCACAAACCTATACTCATTTGTATAGGAGCTGTGTGAACAGATACTGCTAAGATAGTCTTCTCTGGTTTCAGGATGAAACTTATCCTGTTCATATTAAATATCCTAAGAGTTAGTAACTGTGGATTTTAAATAGTTCAAAATCCAATTCTTGTTTTTTAATGATACTTTAAAAGCACAGTAACTTTGCCAAAAGGACAATTTGATTCTAAAGCATGGGATACTGGAAAGTGGAGAGATCCTTATAAAATCCAACCCGTACCAGTGTTGTAATCAATGAGAACTGGAGGCAGTAGCAGATTATGTCTGCAGGCTTTTACTAATACATGTTTTAAAAAGACAAGTGTGATACAGCATATGCTATAATTACTAAAATACATATAATAAGAAATATCATGTATTGACTAGGAAGTTTGTCTATGTAGGGTATGGTCTACAAACAGATTTATAAAAGGTATTTTTACTCCCCGGTTGGGAACTGACCTTTCTGCAATTCAGGTTGGAAGTGGGAAATTGGCTATTTTTGCCATCAGGCAAAGATATATTGAAAATTGTAAAATACGTGTGTTTAATCACACGTCTATCACAGCTCAGTGAGAAGCCTCATAAAACCGCCTCGCTGGTACCTTTTGACACTAACAGCCTTGCGATTCTTTTGGTGTACCAAAGTCCAAATGCTTATAAATGTGAAGTGATTGCAAGTGTTTAATGCAGCATCCATGTGCTTAGCTTACAACGTCTCAATTTATTTATATAAAAAATGGTGAATATTTGTAGTCCACTGACTAGCTAGACTCTCAGACAAGACAAGTAAGACTGATGGTAATCTTTTAGTATTAAAAGGATGCAGTCAAGTTCCTTAAGACAGTGGCAACAGTACGTTGAATTAAAGATGTTTTATTTTGCTTTCTCTGTTGCCTTCACTCTTGTACTGAAAAGGATTTTAGGAAAATAGGATTGAGAACCACATTCCAGATCAATAAATCCATTCTCCAGCTATTCTGGACATGACATTGTATCATCTCTTTCACAAAGTTATTGAGTGAGCTCCATCTGAAAATCTGTTTGGTTCCTCCACTAAGATTGTTTGAAAGTCGTTTCAGGATCTGATAGCTCTAATAGTTAACGGGCTTTCTAATCTCTGACATAAACTTATTTATGGACAACCTATGTCTTTTTTCCCCCTTATTATAGGTCCTAGCACCCTTTTTTCCTCCATATTTTTATTTTTAACAGGCACAGTTACAGATTTTGTAACAAACACAACATTGTCTCCAAATTAAGCCTCAAAGACCACCTCATATAATAAAGCAAGAACTGTAGTTAATTTAAACCTCAGAGAAAACTTTCCGCAAACTTCACATCCTCCTTACATTTATGAAGATTATTTAAAATGTGGACTATTCCTGTTGCATTTCACTGAAAGGTGGTCCTACTGCAGAACACAGCATTGCTGCAAGGGGTTGAGCAAGACTCAGCCTCTGTCTGATTCTGCTTCTGGAATACTTCCATTAGCTTCAGTGTGGTAGTATCAAGCCTCCTCTTAATAGATAAGGCCATAATGATAAGAGAAGCCAATATTTTGGCTAGGTACTGTGGCTCATGCAGTGATAGAAGCAGAGGAGGCAACAAATACGTGCATTTAGCACAGAAGGGACAAACTCATGCTAACAGGTGGTGATGTATACATTTTCCACATTCATAGCTGTTACAGAGGGTCAGAGAACTGATAGAAGAGAAAATGGAGAGAAGTACCATGAGATTGAGACATACAAAAGACTTAAGTGCCACGATTGCCTTAAGACATCCCCATTAAACATAATTACCCTATTTACTAAGCACCAATCACAGCTATTAAGTATCATCGGGTTTAAATTAGTTCCCTGGGAGACATCCCGTTTAAGAGGATTTCCCAGTTAAGCACAGGAAACTTCTTCCTTAATCAGGCCTTCCTCTCTTCATCCTCCTCATTTTACCTGCATAGCGTTGGCTGTTCCATAACTATTCAAACAAAAGAGTTTCCGATACGTTTATTAGATCCACGAAGGCAAAAGAAATAGAGTGTTTGGTTCACACTTCCAAAATAAAGAGCAGAAGGACCAAATCCTTGTGTGCTCAATGAGGACAAGTGTTCAGGCTAGTCTTGCTCCTCTGCTTCTCCTATGTTTGTCATCGTCTTGTTTTGAACACTCTATGGGATGTCAGTGTTTGCCCAGAGTGCCCATTCCTTTGAAGTATCCATGGATTATTATCACATGTATTCTCCTAGAAGTTCATCAAACATGGTTATTCTGATTGGTCTGTCCACATATAAGTCAGTTCTTCCAACAGAGAGTCACAGCATAATTGGGGCTGGAGGGGACCTTCGGAGCTCTCTAGTCCAGCCCCCTGCTCAGATCATGCCTGAATAGGTCAGGTTTCTCAGGGGCATGTCTAGCTGACTCTTGAAGTCCTCCAAGGATGGAGATTGCACAGACTCTCTGGGCAACTTGTGTTTGACCATCCTCATTTTTTCCTTATAACTTATCATAATATTTTATGTTTCAACTTGTGTCTGTTGCCTCTTGTCCCGTTGCCATACACCTCCAAGAGGAGTCTGACTCTCTCCCCTGTATCTTCTTGTCAGAAAGCTATAGGCAGCAGTAAGGTCTCCCCTGAGCCTTCTCCAGGCTGAAGAGCCCCAGCTCCCTCAGCCTCTCCTCCTGTCTCCTGTATCCTGGGCTGTGTCCTCTCACCAGGTCGGTGGCCTTTTCTGCTCTCATTCCAGTACATCCCTGCCTGTGCAAGTACTGGGGAGCCCAGAACTGGACATGCTGCTCCTCACCCATGCCAAACAGAGGGAAAGGATCACATCCTGCACTCTTGCTGACAGAAAGTGGGATGTGGTGGGGCGAGGGAGCGCTTATACCTCACATTTTCTGTATGAGGCTGCACTCAGGTTGCTCTTTCGCCTGGCACCCCTGGGTATGTCTATGTATTAAGTCCATGGTGTAGAGGTGAAAGGAAAAAAATTTGTTGAATATTGATTAAATGTTTAATCTATGCCTACATTTTACACATTTCTTCACACTTTAGGATGAAGGAGGTGTATCATCAACTGCCAACAACTGGTGTTAACTATTACACTGGCTGCATCTTCGCCTTCAGTGGCAAGATGAGGGTGACTTAGACTGTAAACTTCTGATTCTAAAAAAGAAAGGGATTTAGTACCTGTTGAGTTTAGGGGCAGTGTTTGTAATAACCTAAGTTTAAACACCCATATATGAAATAATTATTTTAGTTGGAAGACCAGGAAGAGTTTTCCTTCTTGTATTTAAACTGCATATATTTTAACAACAAAAACTTTGCAATTTACCTTAAAATTGAAAGTAACAGAACAAGGACAAAAAAAATCCAGATGCTTCTTATCCCTTGTTGTCTTATGTATACAGTGATTTTCATAAAGTGTGTTTTTCCCCGTAACTTACATGAAGACTACGACTGTTCTATCTTCTTATTTCTCTTCTGATCAGTGTTTTCTTTGAAACCATTAAATTTAATTTGCTTGGATGTTTTAGTAGAGTTGGGCTTTTACCTGTTTTCCAATTGAAAAAAAAATCACTCTTCAGTATTTTCAGTATTTTAGTTAAGCTTTTTTATGCTTTTTTTGGTTTATTCTTTTTTATAGAAGCCTGCTTTGCAATGATAGCTGCTGCAATGTCTGCTAAATCTGTTCTTGTCTTAGAGCTACACAAAATCTGGAGGGGCTTGTCTGCCAAAGTGCTATTGTCTAGCTAGCAATTTGCTGCAATTCTAGATTTCTCTTTTCAACTCTTCCTTGTGGATGTGCAATAGATAGTTTTAACAGCAAGTCTCAAAGGAGTACTTTCATTTAAAGAGCTTATTTTCAGTGGAAACTATTTTATATGCCAATTACCCGCCCTCCCAATCGTAATGAAAATAAAGCAAAAGCGGTGGTTATTTTATGCCTGCCATGTTGGATGCGTTACTGATTCAGATATAGATTAAACGCTTATCTGTTTAGTACCTGTATTACTGAAGTATTAGGTGGAAGTTGACTAGTATGACTCATTAAAGTTATTAGAAGATAACTGCTTTCTAATTATGATGTGATTATAGTTTCTGAATGATTCACTCTATACATGTGCCAGCACTTCTAGTTTACATAGGGGAATGGATTTCAGGTGCAAGCTACAAGAGGGTTATTAAGGTGAGAGTTGAGGAAAAAAAAGGCTGAGTTTCAGAACTTTGAAAGCAGACAGCTGAAAGGCTGCCATACCCTGGGATATCTGGGGTACATTCTGTTGAGGCCCCTGCAGTGTTTTAAGACAACTGGTATTGTGTTTAGAACAAAATGCAAGATACTGTGACTGTCAGAAGTATTGTTATTGGAACAATCTTAGAATCACAGAATGGTTTGGGTAGGAAGGGACCTTAAGATCATCTAGTTTCAACCCCCCGGCCATGGTCAGTGATGCCTCACACTAGACCATGTCACCCAAGGCTCTGTCCAACCTGCCCTTGAACACCGCCAGGGATGGAGCATTTACCACTTCTTTGGGCACGCTGTGCCCGTGCCTCAGCACCCTCACTCACAGTAAAGAACTTCTTCCTTATAACTAACCTGAACTTCCCCTGTTTAAGTTTAAACCCATTACCCCTTGTCCCTCAAGAAGAATCTCTCTCCAGCATCCTGGGGAAGAGTGGCACTTAACTTAGTAGTAACCAAGTAAATTCAATAGTAGCCAAAAGATAACGTAATGCCCAGACAAGCATGTGTAAAGGACAGGTAATCATGACTTTGCTTGAGGAGAGCCCTGCCGCTGTAATCTGCTATTGAGTGCCAGGGCAAAATTTTTACTCTGAATTTTGTGGTAGGCTTTTAACATATGCATATGGTCTTGGGATGTGAGACAAAACACTGGCCCGAAGTACAGTCTAGGAAAGAGAACAAAAACCAAGACTACAAATAAGGAGTTATTTTTCATCACAATGACAAGATTACAGATAAATTGCCTTGAGTTTTTTGCTAGTTCCAGTGATGTTTAACGTGTGTATTAGAGAACTGGGAAGGAGGCAAAGAAGTGGGGGAAAATAATACTCTTGCAAAAGACTTAGGTGCTGCTGAACTTTAGGAAAACATGACTGGATGAAAGGCAGTTTTTCACTATTGAAGGGATCTTACAAGAAGTGTTTCAAAACTTTTTGTTTGTTTGTTTCAAGTCTTTAAAGATTTATACATGGTAGATTTAGGTCTATTGGTGTTTGCTAGTGAGTACCCTTGAAAAGCACAAACTTGAGATCCTGTAAATAAACTGAAATTGCTGGAAATCTTGTGCATAGAAGAAAAAAATGGAATGATGATATAGCTCTCTTGTTAGCAAGATAATGCCTTCAGTTATAGGTGTTATAACTTTTGTGGATGAGTAGGCTGGTCTCCGGCCTAGCAGTTGTAGAGGTTCTGATGTACATTTGATATGCCTTTTATCCCACATTAAGTAATTCACAGGTAGGTTTCCCCTTCTACTAACCCAGCCTTGCTATTTAAAGAGTCAGTCTAACATATGGGCCATGCACTTGCTCAGCTCCCGGACTTACTTACTCTTCTTTCAGCTCTCACCTTCCTCGCTCCCACCTTTGATCATTTTCTGTTCCTGCATTGTCTTGCTCTTATGTTGTCTAAATCACAAGAGGATCTAATAGCTGTCAAAGTGGGTAGTTGAACACTCCCTAGCAGAGTGTTTCTTGCCCCGATTACATCTCCAGATGCAGCCAGCTATATCCAAGATAGAAGGTGAAGCGATGAAATGAAGGGAGCATGGTAGCAGTTTGCACAGTGCTTCCCCCTCAGCTAGGATCCGTAGGGGAAATTGAACACTGAGAAAAAGGCAGAAAGAAGGACAGAAAATAGAAGAAGGAAAATACATCTTTATTTAATAAGTAACTTCCTCAGGTTTCTTTCAAGAGGTTGGCAGTTCTGAATATAAGATGCGCCTACGCTTACAGGCTCTGTGTATGAGGAGTCACGATATGGGAAGCATCTTCTGTGCAAATGGAGAAAACCCAAGGATCCAGATCCCTCAGCAGGGTGGCAGTTGGCAAGAATATTTTTAGTTTTCCTCCCCCGTTCTCTTTTGCATTTGTATCCATTTTACAAGGGCTGCTCCTCTGATTTCAGTACAATACATTTCACTTAGTAAGAGGAAAATTTTGTCCATTTTTCAGTAAGCAAACTCTGGTTAGTCTAAGCTGAACGATGCCTTCAGATGATAAGCATTAACACGTAAATCAGTGTATGTTTAATTGGTTGAACATAGCTAGGTTTTAGCTCAACACTGCTGTTCACTCCTGCAAAATGAGCACAAAAGTGAATAAATCCAATATATTTCCTCATATCTGTAGATGCTAAAAAGCTTTTCTATACTTACAGCATCTGTTCAGCAATTTTATAATTATTAGGAACAAAATAGTAATTACACCGCTGTTTCCTTGGCCATGGGGAAACACCCCCAGTTAAAGGGAGTGCTTTGGAGGATAACAGATGTTTTATCTCCTGGCCTCTGACTTCAAAGGAAAACAGTTATCTGGGAGGCAGGAAAAAAAAGGCAGTAATCAATTGTACTGTCATACTTTCTGAGGATGGTAATTGCTGACTCAGCTGCTTAATACAAAGCATCTGAGACTACCTGTTTGGGCAGGTTTAAAATATTTCAAGTAATGGCAAGATGCTTGGAATGAAGTGCGAGAATTAATCAGTTTGTAGGGGGGGTTATTAATTGTTTTGTTTATTAAGAAACTCCTTTCTACTGTTTCTGATTTCTCAAACATAGAGGCTGAATGCCTCTCACAGTGAGTTTTGCTATATTGGCTTATCGTTCAAGAAAGTATTTGTTTCCAGCAGAGTGTTTAATTAGGTGGGTCATAACAGGTAAATAAAAATAAATCTGTGTTGATGTAAAGCAGAGGTGAGGGGATTTTTCTCTTTATTTCAAGGTTTTGGTAAGTGTCAAAACATGTCTTTCCTACCCCAGAAATCTACAACAGGCTTTTATCCTTTCATGTACTGTTATTCCTCTTTTCCCTGGAGATTTCGTCAAGGGCAAAGTGGATATTATTTTATTTGAATGCTTATACTAACTTTGGAGGAAGACTATTATTCTCACTTAGTAGAAGAGACAGTCTGTAGTCTATGGTCAAATGACCTTGTGAAAGAAAAAATAAGACACAAAATAGCAAGGGCTTAATCTTGAATACAGGTCATTTTTCCATGGCAGATACAGGTTATTGGTGTCTAAATACTGAGTTAGAATGAAGTGTATTACTCTTTCATACTTTTCTAGTGAAAGAAAACAAACAATTCTGTGTTTGTTTTAAGTGACTAGGAATGATACACATTTAACAAATAATATCCACAGAGACATTCATTCGACTGAAACGGTTAAATAGTAGAAGGAGAAACTATTAATTTCAAGCCCCATTGGTAACTGCAAAACCAGCATTTGCTAAATCATACAGCAAAAAATGGTATTAAAGTGTTTCATTGCAATTTTAAAACATTATAAAAAAACCCCTAGATGGTGATGTTAAACTAATTAAAAATATTATGTAAAAACACACGTACTGATACTTCATTCTTGTGTAACCAGATCAACCTAGTGCTGCGAATACTATTCACATTGTGTTTAGACATGAACCTAGACAACAACAGGATTTGTTTTCTCTACTTTCACATAGTCACTTGCTCATTAAATCAGCCTTTTTAGATGTGGTTGAAGAACATACCCTGTTGAGAGGTCTACCTTTGTCTCCTTTGCTGCTCTTCTCACCCTATTCTCTCTGCTTTCCTTCCCCTTTCTTATTTACTTCTTGTGGTATATGTATGAACAAAATACCATTCACTCTGAGCCCCTGAGGATGCAGTAAAAGAATCAGGTAAGCCCAAACCTGGCTCTCTGCCCTGTGGCTGCCTCCTCTTCAGCATGTCCACCCTTGCAACAGCAAGTGGAGATCACATAGCACTGCAAGAGCCAGCCACAGTTTGACCTGCTGCGAGCAAACACAAGGGGTTTGCTACAGGCAAGCAGGTACTGGCCTGGGATTCAAGTTGGTACCAGCAGGGTGAGGCTGGAGCTCGCTTTTCAGGCATTTTGGGTACACAGATGTCATAAAGGAAAGAAGAGTTGTAGGGTAAAAGACTGCCATTCAGGTTGGAGCATGGAGTTATGTCAACAGGCACGCATGCGGATGGAGCTGTAGGAAGCGGAGGCACAGTGCTACCAGAGGAATACTGGAAGAATTTAGGGTGACCTAACTAGATGAAGACACGCTGAATTTTTATTTTTATTGAAATATATATAACTGAGTGCTTAATTTCTGGAGGGGAATTTGGGAAAGAACTGTAAAGAAATCCTTTTTTTGTGTATGGTTTAAACTGAGTCTTTCCTTAGTGCTCCATGTGAAGGAGGCAGCTGAAAGGCATTCACATTCTTGCTTTTGGAAGAGCTCTGCTTTTTTAGGGTAACTTCCTCTGGCCCTTTAGGCAAGCAGTTTTCTTTCCATCTTGGGTTACCACATCTCATCAGTGCACCCAACCTAACTCCACCCCCTCTCAGCCTTTCCATTTTGAGATTACTGGATGGGTAGGTGTACTGTCAAGATTACTTGTATGACTATGAAGAGGTGCAGTGGGAGAATTTCTCATGTATTATGGTTTAAAGAATAGTAGTACCATTTTTATTTCACAACTTACTATTTAATGCGGAGAAAGTAACATATTTTGGGAGAAGGGTAGATAAAAATCTGATCAGCTTAAGCATTGGTCATCACTCCAAGTAGCCATAAAATTGAAATGTTAATCAAACAAGTTATTAGCATTGCCAGTTGGATGTGTTCTGTGTATTTGGTACTGTAACTTCATTAACTGCACTGGTTTCTAAACAAGCAGCCTCAATCCAGCTGTCCTCTTTGGGTACGTCTGCATGTCAGCGGCTTTAGTTTATGGTAACAACATGATGTAAACTCTACCAGGATTCCTGGCAAACACTCCAGGGTTGCTACTGAGTACTAGAACTCAGGCTGTTCATCTTCACTGTATAGCTGACTGGGCCAGCTAGATTAGGCTAATGTAAATACATCAGGATGTGTTATGCTTAGTTCTTAATGCGTCTCTCTAGCTGTGCCTTGTAATTGCAGCTGGTATATGATAGATGCTTTGTTTGCACTGTGCTTTATTCTTTTTATATTTGGATTCAAGGCAGGAGGCAGAAGTACATGTTTTTGGAATCAAATTTGAAAAACACTTCTAACAGATGTTGATAATTGTATGGTACTTTTGGCACTGCTAGAGGAAAGGATGAACACAGCTGGTTGAACTGTATTTACTGAAAATAAAATACTGTGAAAAGTTCTTTTTGTTTTAGTATAGTGATTAGGCTGAGATGATGCACAACTATTTGAACAAAAACCAAGTTGAAACTCTGGGTATCAATTGTAAAATACTATTTTGGAGCTCAGAAATAATCTAAATTGACTGCAAGGCATATTGCTGTATTTTTGGAACCTCATTGCTTTTATCTTCCCTGCCTATTCACGCCTTTATCTTCACTTAGACTGTTATTTCAAAACTATTTGGAGCACAGAGATGACCTTCAATAATCCTCCCAAATGTATATACCTTCATCCTTCTATAAAACTAAATGTTGTCTGCTGATTCAGTATCAGTATCCCAGTTTGAATGGATCCTTGTGGCATAGCTCAGCCATATTTATCTTTTGGAAAAGTTTTATATTAGTCACTGATTTTCTTTTACTTTCAGCGTGTTTCAGCTTTGAACCCATTAATATATATATTGAACACACGTCCTGTTTCAGATCCTTGAGGTACCCAACTCTCAACTTTTCTCTACTTGTAGAAGTAGCCATTAATTACCACTCTTTGTTTCCTATCACTTAGCTAATCTTAAATCCACAATAAGAATTTACCTCTTACCCTATGGTTATTTATTTTCCTCAATAGTTTCTTGTCCAGTATCTTATCACAGGTTTTTGTCAAACCAAGGAAGTTACGTCTACCAAATCTCCCCCATTCTCCCCGTTTCATTAACAATGTCCAACAATTCAAATAAGGCAGAAGCAGTATTTTCCATTCAGGGAGGTCCATCTTTATCAACGTGTATTGCATAAATGCTTTATTATTCTGATCTTACTTGTATCTGTCAGCTACTCTGCAGCTAAATGGAGACATCATGCCCACAGTGTCTTTAGTTTCTTCTCTTTAAAGTTTACAATTACATTGCCCCCCCCCGCCCTGTATAGATAGATGGATACCTGTGACAACACCTCTCCAGCGTTTTTATTTAGATGCACTCTTTAACATTCATAAACCACTACCTTCACAGTGGGGCAATCAAGTTGAAATCACAGCTAATTTGCTGTCTTTTCCTAATCTTTCTAGAAAAGACTTTTAAAATCGTGTTTTAAAAATATTTTAATTATTAAACATATTTTAGGAATACCTATGGGATAAAAATATGCCTATCACTTTCTTTAGTGAAAATTAACATAGACATTTATCTCCTCTGCACTCTAGATACTCCCTCTGATCAACACTGCTGCATCGTGCAGAGACTGCAAGCACTCATCCTGCTCCCCTAATTCTCTTACTACTTGTGCATTGTTGCTATAGGTACAGTATGGAAGATAGAGTGGAATTTACCTGAGCAGGAAAGGGTAGGGGACATGTAGCCCTGCTGCTGTGTAGCACTCCTCAGGGCTACTTGCAGGCTTTGTGTTGCATGATGCTGCACAATATTCTTAGCTGCACCACTTCCTTTCACATGGTAAGTGCATGGGCCTCTGCCAACTTGGTGTTTGCTTCCCTCTGAGGCTTCAAATTATGCAGGAGGTTTTTACAAATTCCCATTGTAACAGGTATTAGCATCATCGCATTTCTTCTTCTAGGCTCTTGAGTAGTATTTCTGCATGCCTTTAAACACGATTCAAACCATTTCATTTTGGGGAGGAGTAAAGCAACACTTACCTATTTCTTCTTTCTTCCTCGGAGGCAGTGGGGCTTGTTTGGAGTTTGTGAAGTGTTTCAGTCTTAAGTATGAAAACATTTAGATTACCGAGTTCAGTTTACCGTTGCTAAGAAGTTAGTCAGAAATATGATGATGTTCATGTGTCTCACTGAAGTTAGTGGAGAAATGCTGATAGAAAATAAAAATCTTAAAAGCTACCTCTTTCTGTAACTCCCACTGCATTAAGTCACAGATAAAACCCAGAAGCCTGCATTTCTAGGTGAGACAGACTAGTTTCTTTAATTATTGAATGCCATACTCTTTGAAATAGCCCTCTGTTGTGCTAGAAGTTCCTTAATAAAAAAGTTAGGAGATTCCATGGTTGGGTACCAGCTTTATCTTCATTTCCCACCTCCCTTCCATGTGGGGAAGAATATTTTCTAATTACTTGTTGTTTTCCAGATCACTCGTGGTCTTGGCTCCCATGCTGAGTGGAGATTACACTCTCCTATTAGCCCTTTTAAGGTCCAAGGAATGCCAGCCATGCCATGTGTGAGCAATCTGCAGGCACCATTAGCAGTGCTTGAGTAGCTCTTGATAACACTCCCTGTGAAGTCAATTAAAGACGTCAGGGGGTGGGTTGGACTGCTTCTTCTTACTAACAACTCTCATTAGGGGGTGGAGGATGGGAAGCTCGAACAGGTGATTTTTAGTATTTTTAATAAGAAATGGCAAAAATCCCCAGACTAGCTTTCTCCTTTGTTTGACATTCATTCCTTTCCCTTCCCATCCCTATTTCTAAAATAAATCTCTGACAGATACGGCATTTTACAAAGTCTGAAAGAAGCAATAACTACAAATCTCAACAAAAGAAATCTGTACAGATGGTAAAGACAACAGAAATCAGATTAGTGTTTCATAAGTGAAAGGGAGTCCTGGGCAGTCATTTTTCAGAGCATACTCTGCTCACAGTCAGCACCTTGCCATGACTGGGGCTGGGCTGGGGACATTCTCCCATTTATAGGAATGTTTAGTACTGCCCACCTTGGGGAACTTGAGAGTTTATAAATGTTCAGGAATATAAAGATATCTAAGCAATTAAGTAGAATGTTATGTTTTCATACATAAGCTTCTAGCGGATATACAACAGTGAGTACACCAGTGAGGGTGGTGTGTGGCCTTAAGCATATGAGTTTTCGGTGGAGATGCTGAATACCACTGCTAGCTAACTCCTAAGGTGTAAGAATAGGTGCTTCATGAAAGAAATGTAAAATACAGAATAAGGTACATATAAGCTGTGATCATTAAAAAAGTTGAAAACACAGTTCATGATTATGCATGTGTTTTGAAATAAAATCTGAGGGCAAGTGTTGGCCCTCAGCAACGAACCTCATTTTACAACTATCGCACCTAAGTGTTAGAAAAAGAGAAATGTAAAAACAGTTTTGCTTTTCATAGCAAGTTTGCAATTCTGCTATTTCTGGGTTTGGGTTGGTTGGTTTTTTTCTGGTTTTGTGGGGTTTTTACTTTCTGCTTTGACACCCCCC
>NW_009921311.1:95775-114748 GCF_000696875.1 Nestor notabilis | reverse complement strand
AGTTACCAGCTGGGCTTAAACTACAACACCCTCATACAACAGTAAAAAAAACACCTGCCAGCCCTTGAGATATTCCAAGTGATGATTTGAATATCAGTAATTCGGATCTGTGTTCAGAAGTACCCAAGAGTTATCTGAGAGCACTGTTCTTCAGGCGTTGATTGCATTTGGACTGTAAAATAATGCACTGTTTCTGCTGGACTAAGCTTTAAGCAGAATAACAAATTTGCTTTAGGATATACCAATTACAGACTCACAGACACTGAACTGATTGATATTTTAACACACAGATAATCTGCTTTTTCTAATCTCTTCTTGGTAACCCACACAAAACCAGAACTAGTGGCAGAGGTGCAGAAAGGGGAATCAAATACACAGACACAGATGCAGCAGTCTATGCACTAAGTGGGGGGACTGGAGTTTGAAGGAGAAATGGGGAAAAGGAGACTCTTACCTCACCTGATCTACCTATAAATATGTATAATTTATACTCCCTTTTGATCAATTATTCAAAAGTTTGTAATTAACTGATAATATAAGAGTTACATTTGCAAAATTAGGAGAACTCAGATGTGTCAAGAAATCAAAACTGAGCACTACATTACAAGCTTCTGCCTTTCTGTGTTTAGGCTAGACATTACCTTTACAAAACAAGAACAGTGCTTCACACTTGTAGAACTTCCATAAACGGAAAACCTTGAAGTACCAGGAGGTGAAAGGAAGTACTCAAGCCCAACTTCATGCTACAAAAAATATCTTGCTTTCTGCAGTAAAGAGAGACCGAGACCTCCAGCCATGAAGAATGTATGAAGCTACTCCTGCTTTGTCAAGAGGAGAGTCCCAGAGACCAAAACTCACTGCCCACATGGGAGGTCCCAGGAATGAAATTACCACCACTAAGCCTGAGACCCTGCAGTTACTACAGCTGATTAACTTCCTACAACTGCAGGCTCACTGACCCCTGAATAGCACAAAGCCAGCAAGAACAAGTTTGCTCCAGTCTTGCAGCTTCTTTCGCAGTGTGTGGCACTTGCGTAAGCCAAGTGATGTTATGTCATTTCCAGACAGAACAGCTCAAGAAGTGACTGCAGGACTCCCATGGACTTCCCCCTTCCTCCATGCAGGTGCCTTTTGGCCTTTGAAATTGCAGATGGTGGGCTTTAGCTCTCAAAAGGCTGTTAGGCTGTCAGAAATCTTTGTCAGAACAGTAGCAAAATTCCCCTAGCAATTTCTTCCTCACTCCCTCTAGCCCCAGGCCAGTCTACATTTCTCCCTCCTCATTTGACTCTTTTAGAGAGCGAGCTAGACATCTGCTCCACTTCCATTGCCCTAGTATAGCTCCCTAAATCCAGCTCCCCTCTTCGGGTTACACATCAGCTCCCTTCCAAATGCAGTACTAGGACAAAATCACATCTACATGTGACAGAGAAGGAAGCAGCTTCTCTGCTGGGGTATTTAAAATCCACTCCAAACTTCAAAAATATCTGTCAGCAATAGAAATAAACCCAACCTTTTTCCTCTCCAGGCAATCAAGAAGGTGTGAAGCTGTAAAGACATGTATCTTTATCTTCCCACAGAAAGCAGGAGTAAATTTCACTGAACCTACCACCCTGACACACCCCAGCTTTGTGCTGGATGTGGCATTACCAGAACACTGTTGTTCTGGCAGCAAGGTGTGCTCAGGTCAGCTGATCTGACTCTTGTTCTATGGACAAAATTGAAGAAGCCTGTAAGTGCAAGACAGAGATTGAAGCAAGTAGCTGGACTCTTGTTTATGCTACAGAAGCACAACAGGATGAAAACACAACTCCCTGCACTCTCAGTGCCCTCCAGCTGAGCTTCCTTCAGTATATGGAATAATCTAATGGCTTATACCAGTCATGAACTGGTACGCTGCTCTTGCTAATAAAATCAAATACTGCTATTTTGTACATGCCAAATATTTGGGGGGACTACTTTATTTGTTGAGATAGAAACAACTGAGAAAAAAAACTTCTTTTTTCCCCTAAAATCCCTCTGAAGACTAACAATGGAACATCTGTATATGAATCAGTTTTACCACCTCTGCCCTTGTTCATAATCAGCAATCACCTCTGCCACAGCCAAAATACAGTTATTTATAGGAATGTAGAAAACTTGAGCTAGGGGCATTACTCAACAAGTGAGATCAGAAGTGAGCAAAACCCACCACATGTTCCCCAGGAAACCTCATAAATAGGAAGAAATTAACTCCCCAGTTCAGCAAAACTCATTATACTTGAATGTTTTGAGGACACTTGGAAAAGACAAACCCTCCAGTGGCATGAAGCTGCCTAGCACTGGTCAGCGCTTGGTTCTGTGACAGTTTACGGAGCAAAGCTATTAAAATTGCCAACATTGTTTCAGGAAACTTCCTGTACATTTCCCAGTACAAGATGATACTACTCATTTGGAGCAGCAGGCAGGGCACCTAGCAGTTTACCATACTGAAGCCTGTGGAAGCAGTATCTTAATAAACAAACAAAACCCCAAATTAATAAGGGAACATGGTAACAAGCTTTGCGTCTGACTTTTCTATACTGTATGTAAGTAAATGTTAACTCAAAATGTCTTGGTCTTGGCAACATGTTATCCTATCAGTGGGTGATTTGATGTGTTCTTTCCTTCCACTGAGCAGGCAGTATGCAGGGTCTACTGAACTTCTCTCAGCTTGAATTTCTCTGCAACTCAGACGGATACTGAAACTGCTATCCACCATGGATATGGATTTTGTAATAAAATACACATCACTGCTTCTCATGAGCAGGTTCAATTAATTTGGTAGATTGGCACTTCCGCTCCTTGATGAAATTTAGTAGCACTTAACAATTTTAGAAATCTTAAAAACTAATGAGGGGGAGACCAAATGGTGTTTCTGCCTTTGTCAGCCCATGAAAATGGTAACATCCTTCCTAAAACTCTCCAAAGTCTAAGGTTATAAACATAACATTAAATCTTCATCTGTTTTTTGCACTTCTGTGTTGCTGGTTTATATAGCAGTTCTGTAAATATTCCCTGTAGACTTAAAAGATTTTTGTTTCAAAGCTGATTTATGAGCTCAGAGTCGTGTTCAGTGCTTATGGCATTCATAGCCCTAAAAATGAAAAGCTGAGCGTGAGTGATGGATATAATCTGTTAACAGAACTTAAAGACTATTTGTTTTCCATTTTAGTTTCCCTGCACAGTCATAAATTGGTGCAAAACTGATTCAATGACCCAGATATCACTACTTTCCCAACTTCGTCATTTTTATCTCCTGATCAAAATGGCTTCAATACAGAATCTTTATGTGTTTTTCTATCAAGTCTATGCCTGTCATTTGCAACATAAATTCTAAAATGGCCATGTCAAAGGAAAGATGTTATTATTTTTACTGTGAACAGAATTAGCCATAGCGGCGGTTGAAAATCTTTATTCCTCAGCCTTTTCATAAAATTAGCTTGCTTTGTCACCTGGTGTCCAATTATTCCTCAGGAACGATAAACTGCATCTTACACAAAGAAGATAAAAGCTGACTGAATATCTTAACTTGAACAACGTTTCTCTTTTGGTCCCTCTTGGTAAGACGAAGGTACAAACAGCCACACATACTCCTCCGTCCTGCACAGGAAGCTTCCAATCTGTCTACAAACAAGGGCTCATTTTTATCGCTCTGGATATATTGTAGGGAACACAAAATACCATTACCAATTTCTGCCCCAGGAAGTATTATATTTGATTCCAATTATATTTCTACCACTTTTTAGGACTACAGCATGTCTAATTATTAGTGCAAACTGAAGGTATCAAGAAGGAATGCCCACTTGACATCATAAGCACTGCAAACCAGCCAAGTTAATCCCGTCGTTCCCCACCTCCACACATCCATCTCACAGTATTGATTACTGCCAAAGGAAAGGACAGATTTTGTAAACCTCTCATAGGCACTGGGACAGTAACTGGTGAGACTGGGAAAAGGTGCCTGAGGAGATACTTTATTGGAGGTCTCATCAGAGCATTCTCCCAGAAGAGAGAAGCATGTTATGACTGAAGGCATCACCAAAGTCCTGCAGAAACCTGGTGAAAGCCCTCTGGACTGCTTGAATCCCCTGTTTCCACTATACAAGTAGAGAAAATGTCTGAAACACTGGACAGCGAATGCACTGCTGAGAGAATCCTCTTTTAGGCCAATGCTGGATGCACAATGGATGAAAATGGGGAGAAACTGTTTTTACAGTTACCTCTTTATCCATTGTTCAACTCCCCACTGCTCTCTTCTCCTGGCTCAGTCCCTGCAGAGGATCCCAATTTTGGTACACACATACTGCAAACAGTAATAAAACTTACCAACAATCAAACTGGAAAGACTGTTGGAATAATAAAGCAAACATTAATACTAAGAATAACTGTCAATGACAAAAAAGGCTTTTACCTATTTTTTAATTATGTAGCAAAGAAAAGCTTTCACTGACAACAATTAAAATTCACTAAACCTTAAGAACACTATGGATTTAGTTAATATGTGAAATTCTCTTTGGTGCTACACAAGTAATCAGGATATGGAAAAACAAGAGAGAAGGTGTTATGTCATAAATCAAGATAGAGAATTCCATCACAAAAGCACAGCTATTCCACAGCTACTCTGGAAACAAAGGGGGGAAAAAAAAACTTCCTGGCAATATTTACTATTATGGATAACAACAAATGGTGTCAAGGAAATAACTCCAAATATCATCACAAAAGCATGTGGAGAAATTAGATGAGAAAAGAATCAGGTCTGTGACCTGTTTTGGAAGAGGTAATCAACTACTCTTTCTCCTTGAATTCTGGACAGCTTACATTGCTTTTCTGAGTAACTGATGACAGAACTAGCTATACCAGAAATAAATGATTTTCTTTAGGTGATACTGATGACTAGATATGGGAGATGTATGTTTTGGGAGTCCAGAAAAAATACACCATTGCATCTAAAAATTTTACAAATGCTAGGCATTGGCAGTACACAAGCCTTCATTTGAAGTCAAGTGTCTCCATAGGATCATGTTTCTAAGTTAATTGGAACCCCACAGAAACAGTACAAATTATTCTCTTTATGTTTCTTGAAATGTAATGCCTTTTGATAGTGACAGTGCTTGGACAGTCTGTGTGTCTATCTGGGGATATACGAGAGGCCAGTGGAGAGACTCTAGCCACCAGAAGCAGGTTAAAAAAACCCACTACTACCAAGAGCTATTATTACAGTTTCTTTCATCTTTGAAAACAAACCTAAATAAAATAACACACCAATGTAATGTAACTTTCTCAGCCCAGTATCTAGTTCAATCAACAAAGAGATGGGGATTGTCTGCCAGGTCTCTAAATCTTTGCAGAGAGAGGGCTCACTGGCCTTTTCGTTTGATAATCCCTTTCTCAGTGCTGTTATTTTCTAGTATGTTTAAATATTGGTCTTCCAAGACCTTGTGGGTGTTCTGGCCATAACCTGACTTCACTTCATGATAACAAGCATTGTCCTTTTCCTGTCTGCTCCCTGTGCCAAGGCTTACTCTGGAATGTAATTAGGCAAGTGAGGTAGGAAAGAACTGTGGCATACTCTGCCCAGGTCCCTGGTCTGGACAGACAGGCCCCAAGGACACTCCAGATCCTACTGGTAGACACAGTCATACCTTTTCTCACACAAGTGGCCTCCTCTGGAAGCCTGCTCATTGCTGGCTTGATTCAACCACATTTAATCCACATTTGCTTTTTTAAAATCAGTGAGCAAGTACATGTGTGATACTTGTGTGATACATAGTAGCCCTGCAGGACTATGAAGACATAGGTGAACTATGAAGACACAGATCTACTTAAAATAACCCAATGCAGGCAACACATTAAATTCACAAGGAGCTATTAATTATAGAGGGCACTGAAGGGTAAAACTGGTGCAGTTCTCTTCCTGAATTTTCAGCTACTATACTTCTTTCAGCTGTTTTCTGAACTGTAAACTTCTGTCAGATTTTTATCTCACACTTACTTACTTTTTGATCTTTTCCCACTTCCTGGTCAAGACCTTCGACCCTAAATATCAGCCTGCTTGAAAAGGTGTGGCTAAAGCCCCCCTGAGGTTTGTCAACAAGTTTCCACTATTTGAATATATCTGTTATTGGCCCCTCCAGTCCTACTCCCATTTTGCCCAGACACTGGTCATCAATTTCCCTTCTTAATGAAAGGCTTCAGAAGCAGTTTATTCATGAGCCATAAATCTGAATTCACCCAATATTTATTAGCACAGCCATATACATTCAGACATGACCCAAACCAGAACTGGAGATAGCAAAGCCATGGTCCTTGCAATACATGACAGATTTGGAAGGAGACGGAAAATGAATCACACAACTTGATCTGCCCTCTCCCCTCTGCCTTCAGTTTGTCTTCCCAGTTGGGTTTTTCACGCCTGGTTCCTATTGCAAGCAAGAGTTCATTACTGAATCCAATGGGCTCACTGACAGTTTTCAGGCCTGATGCAAAAGTCTAATGGGACTGATTTTTAATTTCCTCAGAGCCCTTTAAAAAGAAAAAAATAAACTTCACTGAGCTTTGTTCACATCCCATACGTGTTCACCACTGTTCTCTACTGCATTGGAAGTGTGCTCTAGAAAGGAGAGAACCTGTGCATGTGCACTTAGGTTACAATTACTGACAATAGACTGCAAAATATTTTATACCACTATACAAATAGGTACATTTTATTAATTTTACTTCGTTAATAATTAATCGGCCCACAATCCAGACAGTTATATTGGGTTAATTAACTTTTAAGAAAACTATGTTAAAGCTTGAGAAATTAAATTAAAACCATAAAACTCCATGGTAGTTCACTGTTCAGCTATATGTAGTTTAAATACAAAACCTGAAGAGAAAGCTGTAGTTCTTCCTGCTTTTAACTCATCTGCCTGACAGATGGGTATTATACTTCTATATCAACAAAGATGATTTAATTTTAAAGGCAGAAAACAAGAGAGAGAAGTTACATTGTACCTGTAATTGAGCTGAGTTATAATTAAGATTGAAAACTTTGTTGCCGCACTCATGTTTCGTTGTTTTAATGATAACAACCATAAAAAGTATTTTCACTTTGAAAGCACTTACATAAATATGCCATCTCCTCAGCAGACCTGTTTTACTTGAGTATTCTAAAATACCTTTGCAATTTTAATGATTAAAATAGGTCCTCTGTGATTTTTATTGCTGATGCCATCAGAAAATTAGAACCTAAGCAGAACTGGTCAATCCTCCTTATCATATCCACAGAGCAATCTACTAAATTAAGCTTTTCCATCTCAAAGAATTTAATAAAATTCAACCCTTCTCCATTTGTTTTTGAAAAAAATCTGGAAGTTTTTAGAAATCAGAAGTGTATTTCTTTGTTAATCAACTGGAATTCCCAAGAAATTGAAGGAAGAATGGTCTGGGTCAGTAACTGAAATTAAATTTATTTCAGATTATGGTCAATATACCAGCAAGTAGGCAGCTAATGGAGAGCACTGAGTGCATCCTCTTGTGCAACAAGGGTTCCAAGTAAAGGGGCACAAGCAGATTTCTGGCTTTGCCTGGGTTGCAGCAAGAAAGAGCACACAAGTAAGAAACATTACAAGCCCAGATCACCCAGAGACAGAATGGCCAATGGTGGGAAGGCAGTGAGACACAGAGAAAGACTTGATGCTGCCTGAGCTCTACTGAGCTGTAGCCAAAGTGTGCCATCTGCACTGTTTTAGTCACAAATCTGAAACACAACACAAAGAAGGTTCACTGCTACAAAGAAAGTTAATTCCATTCCAGCCACATTGATCACAATACCTGCTGAATTAAAAAAAAAAAGGCTTTCTAGGAATTCAATGGGCAGTGAATCTGAGCTTGAAAGGGTTATTATCAGCATTTATTAATTTTTTTAATTTTAATGTGTCAGGATTGCTGTAGACTTTGCCTGAAGCTTTGACTGACATCTTGGCAGCCTTTCTCCGTAAGATGACTCTACAAAGATCAACACAAGTCTGATATTTTTTTCCTTCATTAACATAAAGCAAAAACAAAACAAAAAAAGAATGAAAACCCAAAACCCCAGACCAAACTTAACAGCCTAGATCCCATTTTTATTTTCAAATATATCCTTTGTCAGTGAAATAAAATAAACTATTTTTCCCCAAATTAATCATTGTTACTGGGGTTGCATGTAATATAGATAGTGGAGTTTACCAAAATCAGTTCAAAGAAAAACTGTGAGAAAGTGGAGAGATTCTATCAGTGGTGAAGAAAAGCTCTGCATTGCTCACTTCAATGAAATGAACTAAGGATGACGACGTGCAAAGAAAAGTTTCGTTTTGTCTAAACCGAAAGGCACCACTTCCACTCCAGAAGACAGCAAGTGCAGGGAAAATTAGGGCCATGCTCTGAATGGAGACATGTACCATGAGAATGGAGGGAGTGCAGAGCAGCTGGAGGCTGCTGAAAGAACACCGGATTGTTAAAAAGAAAATTAGGTATAGTAAAATACATGCTAGTGAGACCTCGTCTGGGTCTTAAATTATTTTTATTATACCTAAATTAAATAATGTCAGTCAGTAACCAACTAGTTACTTATTCTGTCTTCACATGTCTTAAAGCCCTCAGTCTATTTAATGATCAACACAAAAAAGCACTTCTAGATTTTTGTGTTTAAATCAATTCTATCAGTGAGGACCCTTTGACTACCTATTGCTTGTTACTGCCTCATTCCTATTCTTTGGAGGTTACATGGCTGAGAGTAGACTGGAGGAGAAGGTAAGCTATACAGAAATTCACACAAAATCCCCAGACTGTCATCATCTCAAAACCTCTACTTCAGAGGAAAATACTAACAAGAAAAAATAATTTCAGCTGCAAGACTGGCAGAAAGAAATCCATCTTCTCAAACCTATTCAGCAGCCCTTATTTTAGAAACTCTTTATTAGCTTGTAATAGGCATACTTCCTAAAGAGAGAGGAAATCACCACACACAAGACTCTGCGTAGATAAAAGGAAATTCCCTCCAATTTTGACCCGAAACTTGTAAATTTCATTCTTCCCAATGCAAGCTTGAAATCAGATGTGCTCACTAGAGGCCAGTTTCTTATGAAAAGAACACAAGGAAAACAACTCAAATGACCCTGCAAGTTGAACCTTTTCCTTGGTCTTCAGAATAGCTTTTTCCAGAGAAAATAACTTTTTAGAAGATGGACTTCAGAGACTTAGTCTGTGCCTTTTTAAAAACACTGTATCTATCAAAATACTAAAGTTATAAAGTTAATGAAAGGAGATATGTGTAATTATTTTATTCCTGTAATAGTAGCAGCAAGATAAATTTAATCTGTTGACTTCAGTGCATTAGCAGAGAGGCCAGACATAATGTGTTTCACCGAACCCACGCCAGATTCATTTCATTCATGTATTTCAGAACAAAGCACTAAAAAGCTTTTTTTTCCTTTTTTTTTTAAATTTATTTTTTATTTTTTTTCCCCAGGGAAGTATGATGCATTCCAAATGATCAGCCATGGTAGCTACAATCCACAGCATGAAACAGTAATGACAACAGCATCCTTCTTTTTACAGAACCTGTCCATTAATACTGCAGCCTTTAGGGGATAGACACACCAGCACCTGGGTGGAGACAAGGCACTGCTGTCAGCTCCAGCCATGGGCTGTTTGAGAACCCATCAGGCCTGGAAGCAGCTTCCATGATCTGCTCAGAGGATCCTGAGCAATGAAGTGGCTGAATCTTCTCCAGCTTCAGAAAAATGACCAAAATCAGGGCTACCTCTGTTTTCCTGGCTTTTTTTCCCTATTTGTTCTACCTGTCCTCAGGCTTTTTCTTAAAGTGCTTGTTTTGCCACAGTCAGACAACTCACATTTTTTTAAATCTTGAAGAGAGCTTTAATGGATTCAAACCATTTACCCCTGATATTTAAAATACTTAGAAATAAAAATGAATGAGAATGTAATTTATGTGTTAATATCTGATGAACAGGAATACCTGTAACTTGTTCCTTTGATCTCATTTATACATATGGAGTGGCTAGTAGTCTATAACTGGAGAGCAGTTTAAAAACTGCAAGTTTTGCTTGTAGCAGCCTTTTATGTACCTTTTACAAATGGTTGCTGCATCTCTCTCCTCCTACCTCCTTCTTTTCTTTACACCCAGTCTCTAAAGCTAAGCATTCTTAGTTCTTTCTGTGTCTTCTTAGATGTCATTCTCTAGGAGTTATTCTTTGTCTTTCCTATGCCCCTTCATAAAGATGAAACTGTCACTCAGAATGAGTACAACAGTACACAATCCATCTTTGCAAGTCATCACCATTAATTAACATAAACTTTCCAAGATACTAGCACATTGAGATTCTTTTGGTATCAGAGGATCTTTGAATATTGGATTTACATTGTGTAATTAGCATTTGCAATCTATAAATCTTTTTTTCTATTTGATCCCCTCCAGGAAAGCATGTATCCCCTGTGTACTTTTATTTATCAAAGCAAGGTCAAAATGGATAATTATAGAATAATATGGCCACAGGGTGTTCAGGTGTTTCTTTTAACTTAGGTAAAGGCTTCCATTAACGTAGATTTCCCAGTGTTATGGCAACATGCTGTTCTTTCATGTGACACTGGGCTAATGTCACAAGTATGTATATGATATCTCTACTTCAGTAAGACAGTCAAAGATAAAAGGCCAGATAGCTAAATAATATATATATTTATTTTCATTTTATCTTTGAAGTTTTAATTCAAGAGAATTATATTTTTGAGAGAATACAATTTTGCTGAATTATAGAAGAATTTTGCTCTATATTCTTCTATATTTCAGCTCTAAATTCTTCTATAACTCAGCAAAACTCTGTCAAAAAGGAGTACAAGCTTTTTTTTTTCCTGGCTCAACTTTCCTTTATATCAACATTTAAGAAAAAACTCCAAACAAACAAAAAAGAAACAGACAGGGGAGAAGAAAAAAGGTTGCTTGCAATTTCTTCAAGTGTATCCATTGCTCTCTATGTGCAATGATTTTCCTTTTTGAATTTTAGACAGGGGGCATTGAAAAGATTTTATGAACATCAGCCCATTTAAATGCAATCCCAGGTTGGCAGAGAAGCATTGTCTTCACTAGGCAGGCGGAGGCCTTTAACAGTCCCTTCCAACCCAAACCATTCAATGATCCCCTGATAAAATGCGATGCCAAGATACTACAGACTTACAAATAAACCTAAGTACAACACAGTGAACAAACATCCAGTTCTCTTCTATGATTTCCCGGGGATTAAGTATCACAGGGACCAAGATACTCTAAAGCTGCTGCAGATGGAGCGCAAATGGTGGAGGAGACTTCAGGTGAGACTACGGCATGTAAATAAAGGACGCCTTCTAGGGATAAAGGCCTAAGCTTTGTGAATGATAGTGTGTCATGTATCTGTGGTCTGATATTATAATACAACTTTTACATGTTGTTGAAACAGAACAGCGACAGGCAAGACCGTGGAATCTTGCACATCAAAATAAACAGGATAGGATGGATTTTTAAATCAGCAGTTAAAAATAAGAAAAAGGCAAAGAGACAGGAAATGTTTGTTGTCTTATTCTGCATCTCCTAAGTGACTTTTATTCATTTTGCTTTTGAAAAAAAGCATCAGCAGAGATTTGTAGGAAAAGATAGGGCTGTCTACCACCTACCAGCTTCCATTTCGAACTGAGTAAAATAAATCCCCCTACCTAAAGGAAAAGCTTAGCACATTTTGATTGTGTCACAACACTGAGTTATTAATTTATCTTCACCAAAAAAAGAGAAAAGCGTATCATCTTACTACGATGATTTCTTCCAGTTACCTCAACTAGCAAGGACTGGAGCTTAAACTGGAATCCATGAGTGTGAAAGGGAGTAATTTACTTCAAGTTGGTATTTGTAAAAGCACATCTTGAGGAAGAAAGGGTGATTTCCATTGTGGGAGGAAGTTACATACAGTTTCAAGCTCATTGTTCCCTTTCAAATACTGCAGAGAAGTTATTTCTGCCAAAGCATGCAATATTCCAAGTGTTGGTAAAGCAACACTTTGCACCGACTGTGCAACAAAGCAATATACATTCATGAGAAATAACAAAACATAATTAAAACTGTAATTTGCTTCTGCAATGTTTACTAATTTTACCTTGTCATCGATGGTTTGAATCTTGTCAAAAGAGAGGGAAGGCCCCATGCTAAGTTTAGCAAAATTCTTGTTTATAATGTCTCATGGCTTCTAGGAAAGCCACAGTTCCCCTTGCCCTTCCCTGGAACCTCTGTTCTGAACATATAAGCACTGGAGCAGTAAAAAGCTCTACAATAAATATCTAGCTTTGTATTCTACTTGATGAGGAAAATCTTCATCAAGAAGATCTGAACTGCAAAGAGGAACAAAACATTTCTGGAAGCTTCTGGCTTTTTCATATCAATCTATATTGTGAACCCTTAGCAGGCACTAGCTTAGAAATGCTATACTTAGGGATGTTTGGGGGTAAAGATGGTAGGTCTAATGATTAGACCTGATTTTCAAGCTGAACATCTTATGGCAGTAATGGCTCATACATTCCTAAGTAATTGCTAACACTGTAGGTTATTCCAGGCAGACAAAATTACTGACTTGCTATAACATTCTTGCTTAATGAATGGACAAGATTTAAGTGACTGGCAGTTTAATATCTCTCTCATTTCCTTCAGAAAAGGAAGGAAAAAGAAGGAAAAGAAAAAGAAGTAACGTTTTGGTTTGTAATGTGAAAAGCTGACACAGAGCTAGGAAGTGGAACATTACGTGAGCTCTGAGTTGCCTATGAGTTTATTGATCTCATGTTGACCAAATAAACAAGTGACAGCAACCCTGCAGGCTTGCTGCCAGAAAGCAAAATGGCAGTTTCTAGTATCCAGATGCAGGTGGGTTGGCTTGTTTCTTTGAACTGAATGAGCACAAGATGGTGAAAGTGCCTCAGCACTGTTGCCAGGACATAACCTCTTTCTTTAGTCACTAGCAAGCCCAAGACAATCTCATGGAAGAGCTGCTTATAAATGCAATTTTTTGTAAAATGATTGCAGGTCACTTGGTGATGAAGTAGACCAAGCCATGTGTTTTAACCGCAGCTGACAACATTCTGCTTAATTGACTAGAGCTAATCCAGCATGATGTACTTGCACATGAATACGTGGAAGCAGCAGCTTCCTGAATATTTAAATGGACAATGTCAAGGCAGTCACAAATACTGTATTAGCATGACAAATACAGTTTGCTATCTGGAATCACAGCAGAAATCCCTCACTGCTGAATACAATACTTTCTGTAGCCTATTAGTACTTATTTAGCATCTCCTGTCTGCCCTCATTCTTCGAAATGCTGCTAATTTATCAGCAAAAGGTCTATGCAGCCTAGACACTCGTTAAGCCAGATCAGCACAGGGCCACTCTCATACATCATGGAACTTATCAGCCATGTACATTTCTTTCCCTGGGTTTCAAATGAGCTGGACCAATTTGCTGCAGGTGGGAGTGACAGGTATATAGGACAGTGTATTGCCAAATTACACAATTACAGTAAGTAGGATGGTATACGGTGGGTAACTAATTGCTTGGAGAACATGCCTTCAGAAGCTGTCCTCCCAGTGCATGAGTGAAGCATAAGCAGATGGACAATACAATACATACACAAGAATATTAAGTGTTAACTCCACATTCTATTTAGGATGGATGTACTTCTTTGAATGGAACCAAGTCCAAAACCTTCAGACTCTACTACATGCTCAAAACTGATGGAAGAAATCATCAGCTCTCTCTTGCTAACTTAAAGTTGCTTTGAAGGGCAGTCTGTGGCATAGCTGTTGAAAGACCTCTCTCTCTGTGGACACAACTGCAGAACTGTACTGTACCCTGCTGTCTCAATACTGACACCATTTCCAATAATAAACATAATTCCAACTTGCAATAAGACATAAGTGGAAGTTACAGTAAGACAGAATTAAAATTATTTTTCCCTGTTAATGGCCACATCTTGACAGATTAAGAAACAGACACCAGAATTTATTTCTAATGCAAACTGTTAAGAGGCAAAGGAGGTACTTCTTCAAAGGAGAAATGGATGGAATTCTAGTAATTTGTAAGGTACACATGTTTCTGTAAGTTTGAGCACACACAATAAAAAAAAAAAGTGGTATGCTATGATGGAACATGCATGTCCTGTCAGGCATGCAAGGCCCTTGTCTGTTTTTCACACACTGGGAATGCTGAGAAGGGTTCAACATCTCTGTGACGCTCCCTAGTATGATTGGAGTCTGAGCAATTTGCCAGTCCTGCAGGGTGGGAAACTTTGATAAGAAGCATGTATTATTGAAGGAAGTTTATTCTCTAGAGCCCAAATTTCTCTACTAGACAGATAATGGCACAGGGTGGTGTAACCAGAAAATGCAATTCTGAGTCTATCCAAGTGAAAATGAAAGTCATGTGTTACTCTTTTGATACAGACTAGAAATAAATAAAAGCAAACAGATTTTACTATCGTAGGCTCAGTGTCATCCTTCAGAATGTTTTTACTCTTGGCAGCCATGAAGGCCAAGGTTAGGGGGTCTGAATATCATCAATGCTTCCATGAAGCTGGCAGGAAGGGCTACCTAGATTACTTAATGATGTGTGCTTTGTACTTAATGAGCCATTCCTCAGTTTTGCATTTTTAATACAGGTAAAAAGAAGTTACTTTGAGAAGTAAATTTTTCACAAGGGGATGAGTGGTTTTGATGTATGCATACACACACAGAGTCTAAACAACCTTCTTTCCCTCTTACCAAGCACGGTATTAGCAAGAAACAGAACATTATGTTCATGCATTAAACATTTTTTATAAGATATGCTGTCTTTGAAGTTACACAAAGGTAATTTGTGAAATAATTGGGTGTGCTAAAAAATGTGTAAGTAATTTAAGGTACTACAGATTTCTTCATTATGGTAGCTAAATTGCATTTACTGAGAAGAAAACCAGCATATCCTTGTAATACTGAATTACAATTCTCAGGTGACTGATTCTTAATGAAATATTGTAGAATTTGCACTACCTGACTTTGATAACACCCATTACTGCTTTGTCCACAAGCACAAATATATTTTTATAATAAATGCAATTTTATATATACACATCCCCCCCAAGTATATCATATCACAATATGTGTATTTTTCCCTGCTATTAACTACCACTAACATTCATCTTTTTTCAGAGTGCTGCAATTTATTTCTACTATTAAGAAAACCCAACAAACAAAAAAGATATTGAACCTTATGGCAGAATACATGCTAACTCAAAAAGAAAAGTTTTTAAGATGAACAAACTGCTGAAGTTCTTCCCGTAAGACCTTTTCTGCTATTCTTACAAACTGAATATTACAAAATTGCTTTCACCTTTGCAGGAAGGGACCAGAATTCATCTTGAGGATAAGAAAGTTTGTTGGCCACCACCAACCAATGCAAAATAGTTCCCAAAGGGGAAGAGATCAACCTGGCTCAAACCCACAGGATGTCAGCCTGCCACTCCCTAGGCAAATCAAAGGTTCAGCTCAATACAGTTGATGTCCACACACATAAAAATGCACGTGCACACACGCTTTGAAGTTCTGCTTGTTTCATATACTGTATTTATTGTGACAGACTAAACCACTTCTCCTTTTAAGGATAATAAAGCCAACCTGTTTATAAGGCTAAGCACCCTAAAGCTGCAAAGATTTGCCCTCAGTAGAAGTACCATGGAAAGACACCTTTACATGAAGCTGTAATTCTGTGTAAGTTTTCAGGTACTTTTTGATTATTTTATTGTATTTTTATTAATACAATGTAATATTTGTATTTTATCAGTAAGGCAGAAGCTGAAAAATGTAGATACTGCAGCAAGATATGGCCAATAGGTGATAAATGAAATAAAACTGCAACGTATTTCACTATTGAATGTTCTGGTCAGTGTCTCAAAAGGTTTTTCTCTTTTTGGAATAGCTATAATTTAACAAAATGGAAAACAGACTTAAGGGGATCCTTGTCTGGGTAAGAAACAAGATGGCAAGTCAGGAGACTGGGGTTTAACTTTTGGCAGCACTACTGAGAAGTTGACCAGCTTACTACGCTACGACAAGGCAAGGAATGAGAAGTCCTTGGGAAATGCTAAGGTATGGTAAGCGCCAATACTGCAGCAGAAAGCAAACCACTTCTTCCAGAAGGGAAAACAAACCAAACAACAACAACAACAACAACAAAAGGAAGAAATTGCCTTAAAAGACATTAAGACATTTTGGGTCCATGCTCTGCATGGCTCCCAGCTATTCTACAGCTGTGCCTGCCCCTTTCTCATCCCCAAACTGTGTCAGGTTCTGTGCTGCTCCCTCCTCTCAAGGCCACAGCAAGCCTACCTTTCTAAGGGTATGTGAAGCAACAGGCAGGGTGGCTAAGGCATCCAATATTTTATTTGGTATTACTGAATTTAGACTTGACATCACAGAATAACACACACCATACAAGCAGTACTCTCAACAACCACTAACTAGGAGGTTGGTCAAGGAACAGCCATTGAAATGAAACCTTTGAAAAAAGTTCTGAAGTAATCATGGTTCTGAACAACTTGCCCTGAATGTGAAAATGGGTTTTTAAGACTTCTTAATGAAATCATCAGTACTTCTGTGAAAATGCTGAACTTGCCTGCTCTGGATAGACTATCTAAAGCAACAATACTCTTTTTGAAGATCTTGTAATAGAAATCCTGTTTTTGAAGTACAAATCTTTCCTTTGGAAACATGTCAAAGACACCCAAAGCTTCTAGTCTCTAAGGATACCTTTCACTGGCAGACAGAAATCTTGGTGTAGAAGAGAACTCTTCTAAAAAAATAGCAGAGCTTCTGGGCTCTCTTCTAGCCAATGACTTTTAATAGCTTCCTAGCCTGAACACCCTCATTCAGAATTCTCCCAGTATGCAACTCTGCCACAATCTCCTTCCTTGCCTGGCCCTTCTGGCAGTTCTGGAGATTTCCACCCTGAACATGCTCGGCTGCCCTAAGCAACATCCCTCACTCCCCAGAGCTTGCACCAGGGCAAGAAAAACAGACAACCTCCCTCCCACTGACCAGCTGCTCCTTCCCAGCACCCTCTCATGTATGTCCCAAGCCATCAAATATAACAGCTTTATTACTTATCATGCCCTGCAGCACCGGAAGCCTGAATCAGTTGTCTCAATTGGAAAGCTTTGCTTCTGACTTCCTGCTTATATTATTACACTTGGGGCTGTTCTGTAGCACCCACAGTAATCGCTGATAAAAGACAGTATGTGCTGATCTGCCATTTATTACCTGCTAAACTCTCACTTCTATTTGGTTGCCAGCTGGTAATTTCATGGAACTGTTTGCAGACTACCTGGGTATGTTTACATATCACAACTTCACGAGCAGGAGGAGCATTGCGACAGTTTCCATGTATGTTAGCAGTGGCAGAGAGAGAGGGGAAGACTTTTTTTCTTTGATTTCCAGGACAAGGTTAAAATCTGGCCCGGAAAGTACTGAATGCTAGAAACCTATGAAGTATTGTTGACTATTTTTAGATGTTTCTGTGGAGGAGGCCTCCCTCCAAACAGTTGAAAGTGCTTTTCTAGCCAGCTCCAAAAAGTACAAAAAAAACAAAAACCCAAACTTATAAGTCCTCCCATTACTAGATGAAAAACATTATAAAGTTTTATCTACTGTTTGTTAATGAAAACTACACATATTGCATTTTCTAAAATGTCTAGAGTCCTTTAGGATTGTGGTCTGTTTCCAAAAGACAGAATTTCAGAAGCAGATAAGGCTAGGTAATAAACCCCAGAAATTCACAGCTCTCTTGTGATTTGATAACATATAGCTTCTATGAGTGATATTTATGGACCTTAAGTTGACCTTTTATTCCAAAAGGCAAGTTTGAAAAGTTTGGACAAATGAAGGTAATTATAGATGTATCACCTTCTGATCCCCTGAAGATGTGTATGTGATTTTGGACTTGTTCAAGTAATTTCAAAGTGCGTAATCCTAAGAGATGCTGAGTACTCAAGGATTACAAACTGAGCATTTGCCCTAGCTAATATTTTCAGCACAACCCTTTTTCTTCTGGTTACTCAGTTTGTTGGGTTTTGGTTTTGTTTTTGTTTTCTTTTTTATTCCAACCTTTAACAGGCTTAACTGTCACACACTAAATATATCATTATACATTTTTGTAAGAAAAAATGTCTTTAAGTGGCTTCTGCTTTGACCTACACAGTTACCTCATTTTTCTGTTCCCCATTAAATTGCATGGAAATCACAGTACTGTAGTTAATCACTCAAAATATATATACAAACATATATGCAAAATAGACAGATGCTGGTTAGCTTTCAGCTATTTTGTGGGCTGAGTTGTGTCACAGGTGTTTTGACTTTTCCTACGCAATTTTGGCACCTTATTAATTTGACAGTGCTTAGTCTTGCCTCTCCCAGTGTACCTCTGCTTCTTTGCTTCAAATTGTAGCTCAATATCCATAACATGAGTTCAACCTTGACATGATGACAGCGCTGCACAGAGCCCTATAGTTGATAGGATGCTAGGAAGCTGTTTTCTTCTTCCTTCCCATGGGGCACTTTCCCATCTTAGCACACAACCATCTGCTGACAAGATGGTTTATAAGTATTGACACCAAGCACAGCTAGCTACCTAAAAGAAAATTAAATCACACACTGAGAAAGGATGACTATCAGTTAAGCTTGCAATGAGCTGTAACTGTGCCAAGTACCACCATTAAGAACAAAATTTTGTTTTTTATTGTTGCTCAATACAAGAGATTGCTTCTCTAAGCAATGTGTGCTCCTGAAGAAAAGATTAGGATTACACAATGCAGCTAGTAATTTTCAGTTTTCTCATGTATAGTCATAAAATTCAGAGCAAAGACATCCAACTGCT